>NC_067122.1:33040214-33135214 GCF_021347895.1 Acanthochromis polyacanthus | reverse complement strand
AAGACACTGAAAAATATCTCTGCAGGACAGACAGATGAGGAACGAGCTAACAGCTCGCAGGCCAAAGCAGACACGTTGCTACTATAACACTTACTACAATACTATACTAATCCCCAAAGGAAAATTCGAGTGTCCAGTAGCTCACTGAACCAGATATACATCTAAAATAGTAGATAATAGCAACAATAGATATTAGAAAATAGCAGAAAATCAAAATAATGATAAATGATAGTAATAATAATAAATTGACAATAATAAAAAATAATACATAAATAATAATTATTAAATAATGAAGTAATGATGAACTACTAAATTTAAATAAATAAATACATTAATATTGAAATAAATGTTAACTATTTATTAACTATTTAATTAGGATTTATTTATTCATTCATTAATCTATTACCCATTCATTTACACTTTATATGTATTAATAAAACTAAGTTAATACAATTTAAAATTATTTACATTAATAATAATTAATAGATTATTGATTAATTAGTTGAATTTATTATTAATATGTGTTATTTAAATAATCACCTAATTAATTTGATCCTGTTTGTTCATAAATCATAAATTAATGATTCATTTACTTCTTTATTACTTATTGATTTATTATTTATTATTTATAAATTATCTATAAATAGTTTTTAGAAAAATACTAAACTAATGATAAACTCATGCAATAGATTCCATTAATTTAATATAATAATGCTAAATATAAACTAACAAATAAACACAAATTAGCAAATAAATAATCCTAATAAATCAATAAGTCTAGCACAGGTAGGAAGGTGTGACATTAAACAGTCCATCCAAGAGCCACTGTCCTCTACTAAGGTAAGGTAAAGTTCTGTGGCCATGTGCAAATGCATGAATGTTGTTGTACTACAAAACTACCAAAATCTAGTAAAATATTATGGCAGGCTGAGTGACGTGACAGTTTTGTTTGAGTTTCACTGTGTTGCACTGATGGGTAGTAATGCGGTACATTTCTCTTTTGCATGCACTACAGTAGTTTTTGGATAAACTGTTTTTGTAAGACTAGTTTTATTAGAATATTTGTGATTAAATGTATGTACTTTTACTCAGGGATGTTTGGGAACTTTTTTGCACTGTGAAATTTAATTAATGTTCTGTTTCTTATTACACGAGTGGAAATTCAAACTGTATTTCTTTTTTTATCCAAATAATTAATTATTCAGCTAATAAAATTATCGTTAGTTGCAGCCGTAGCCCACTGTTTTCAGGGGTTCAAGAAAATTCCTCATTATGGTATTGTGCTATCACATTTTCATTGGTTATACATTCATAAGTTTAGGTATTTTTATGAGATACCCATGCAAAATCTGTGTCATATTTTGGGCTTTATTTTCACAGAGACAGAATGTCAAAAAGGAAGAAAAGGATACAGCCTGTTGATGATGCAACATCATATATTCTGTCTTCAAGGGACAAGCCGGGATTTATGGAAAGATTTATTAATAGTTACAAAGGTATGCGGCAGCGAATCATTGCATATTACACCACACAGTTGCACAGTATAAATTATGCACAGTACTATTTATTTACGAAAGTCTCTCCCATACATATACAACAGAAGAAAACCACTGAATGCCCAGCTGGTTTTCCTCTGATGTTGTTTCACACATGCAACACACAACAGGAGACTTTTCTGCCAAACAGTACTTATGAGCTGTGGGTAATTTTTTATTAGAAAAATTTAGACAACTCAGTTTTTCTTCAATTAAATGTGTATTTAATTATGTCCTCATAGGCAGAGGAGTGTTTGTGACCCAGCCCATTGAACCAGGAGCTTTCCTCTTGGAATACAGAGGTGAACTCATATCAGTTGAAGAATGCCGGTCCAGACACTACTCCGAGAAAGAGAGTACATTTCTGTTTGAATTTGAATGGCAAAAACATCGCTGGTGGTAAGAAAGTTTTGTGTTTTGCAGAAATTATGTTTTGATTGCAATCTGAAACAAAGTTCTGAATGGTTAATGAATGACAATAGGAACAATCTTTGTAATCACACATGGGATAGACTTAACAATTTAGTCTAATAAATAAGTTTAAGTCTGTAACGTAAGTTGTCATCAAGGAAACTTGATATGTTGTAATGAAAGTATCTCAGTCTCGTCACACTGTCAAAAACATGTATATTAAATGGAATGAAAATAGGTGCATGCTGTAGAAATGAACATTTTTCTGTTACATTTTTTTAGCATTGATGCATCAAAAGAAGATGGCTCTCTTGGAAGATTAGTGAATGACAACCATAAATCTCCAAACTGCATCATGAAAAAATCATAGTAAACAACAGACCACATCTGTGTCTATTTGCTGTGAAGAAAATAGAAATTGGAACTGAACTTGAGTACAACTACGGTGATTGTGAATGGCCATGGCGTAAAAAGGTACTTTGTTTTTGCTAATTTGTATAAAAAATGTGTCGCAAAAGTAAAAATTGGTGAACTTGGGCACAACAGCTACTGTTTTATGTCTGTCTCCATAATGCATTTTGACTTGTTGATAAGCATTCAGCTAAACTTAAAATGTGCAGATTTCTGAAAAACAGCACATGATGTCTGTCAGCACATAGTGTTTTATTGTTTGTATCTAAATTGCAGATAACGCACAAGCAGACTCCTGCTGTGGCAGCAGAGACTGAGATGTCCCCCAGACACGGTGCTTTGCATGAGAATTCAAACCAAGATGATGCGTGTACACAGGTAATGGAGCGAGGCAGACAGTGTTGGCCTTAAAAGAAATGAGTTCCTCTGACTGACAACTTTACACTGTTGTCCTCATGGAGCCAGTGAACATCACACACTCATACAATTCTGTACTTTAAGTACTTAGTGTTTTTTGTTTGTTTATAAATTCCAGGTAAAAATCAGGCAGGCTCCTGCTGTGGCAATAGAGACTGAGACGTCCCCCATACATGGTGCTTCACATGAGGATTCGAGCCAAGATGATGCTCATGCACAGGTAATGCAGTAATGTAAACAGTGTTGGCCTTTAAGGAAATGAATTCCTCTGACAGACACGTTTCTACTCTTGTCCTCATGCAGCCAGTTAATATCACACACTTATCCGTTTTTCTTCTCCACATCTTGAAGCCAGTTAGCATCACGCCTCAACGTTCCCAGGACAGATCATGTGGGGCCCAGTGTCCATCACACACTCATACTGTTATCTTCTTAACTTCTTGTGAGCCTCAAACACACATGTTCCCAGTACACACTGTGTGGGGCCCAGTTCACATCACACACTCACATTGTTTCCAGTCTTGACCCTCATGGGGCCCTCCGTGTGGATCACATGTTAGGTGCTTTCATATCCTTGGTGCAACGCATGTCATAATTTAAACTCTGATAATTGCAGGTATATTTCTACACTACTTGAGCTGCTGCATGTTTGAAAAGGCTCATTTGAATTTGATGCATTCTAACCCTCAATAACACATTGTGACACTTGTTGGTATCTCTGGAGAAGATGATGGTATACATGTAGCCTTCAGTTTATGCTGTTTCAAACATGGTTTTCACATAGACTAAACTCCAGTAACATGTGCATATTTCTAAATAGAGAACATGATGTCTATAACTACTTAATGTGTTGTTCTTTGTATCTAAATTCCAGGTAACAATCAGGCAGGCTCCTGCTGTGGCAATAGAGACTGAGACGTCCCCCGTACATGGTGCTTCACATGAGGATTCAAGCCAAGATGATGCTCATGCACAGGTAATGTTGATACTGTTGGTCTGCACACTGTGCAGTTTGATTGCCAAGATAGGACAAATTCATGCTGCTTGTCTGATGCAACCTTTCATTCAGGGTGACGATATAGACTTCAGTTTCAAGGAAAGAAGTTCCTCTGACAGACACGTTTCTAATCTTGTCCTCATGCAGCCAGTTAACATCACAGATTCATAGATTTCTCTACTCCACATCTTGAAGCCAGTGAGCCTCACACCTAAATGTTCCCAGGACAGATCATGTGGGGCCCAGTATCCATCACACACTCATTCTGTTGTCTTCTTAATTTCTTGTGAGCCTCATACACACATGTTCCCAGTACACACTGTGTGGGGCCCAGTTCACATCACACACTCACATTGTTTCCAGTCTTGACCCTCATGGGGCCCTCCGTGTGGATCACATGTTAGGTGCTTTCATACCCTTGGTGCAACGCATGCCATAATTTAAACTCTGATAATTGCAGTTATATTTCTACACTACTTGAGCACCTGCATGTTTGAAAAGGCTCATTTGAATTTGATACATTCTAACCCTCAATAACGCATTGTGACACTTGTTGGTATCTCTGGAGAAGAAGATGGTATACATGTAGCCTTCAGTGTATGCTGTTTTAAGCATGGTTTTCACATAGACTAAACTCCAGTAACATGCATATTTCTCATTAGAGAACACGATGTCTATAAGTACTTAATGTGTTGTTCTTTGTACCTAAATTCCAGGTAACAATCAGGCAGGCTCCTGCTGTGGCAGTAGAGACTGAGACGTCCCCCATACATGGTGCTTCACATGAGGATTCAAGCCAAGATGATGCTCATGCACAGGTAAGGCAGTCATGTAAACAGTGTTGGCCTTTAAGGAAATGAATTCCTCTGACAGACACGTTTCTACTCTTGTCCTCATGCAGCCCGTTAATATCACACACTTATCCGTTTTTCTTCTCCACATCTTGAAGCCAGTGAGCCTCACACCTAAACGTTCCCAGGACAGATCATGTGGGGCCCAGTGTCCATCACACACTCATACTGTTATCTTCTTAACTTCTTGTGAGCCTCATACACACATGTTCCCAGTACATACTGTGTGGGGCCCAGTGTTCATCACACACTCACATTGTTTCCAGTCTTGACCCTCATGGGGCCCTCCGTGTGGATCACATGTTAGGTGCTTTCATATCCTTGGTGCAGCGCATGCCATAATTTAAACTCTGATAATTGCAGTTATATTTCTACACTACTTGAGCACCTGCATGTTTGAAAAGGCTCATTTGAATTTGATACATTCTAACCCTCAATAACACATTGTGACACTTGTTGGTATCTCTGGAGAAGATGATGGTATACATGTAGCCTTCAGTTTATGCTGTTTCAAACATGATTTTCACATGGACTGAACTCCAGTAACATGTGCATATTTCTAAATAGAGAACACGATGTCTATAACTACTTAATGTGTTGTTCTTTGTATCTAAATTCCAGGTAACAATCAGGCAGGCTCCTGCTGTGGCAGTAGAGACTGAGACGTCCCCCATACATGGTGCTTCACATGAGGATTCAAGCCAAGATGATGCTCATGCACAGGTAATGCAGTAATGTAAACAGTGTTGGCCTTGAAGGAAATGAATTCCTCTGACAGACATGTTTCTACTCTTGTCCTCATGCAGCCAGTTAATATCACACACTTATCCATTTTTCTTCTCCACATCTTGAAGCCAGTTAGCATCACACCTAAACGTTCCCAGGACAGATCATGTGGGGCCCAGTGCCCATCACACACTCATACTATCTTCTTAACTTCTTGTGAGCCTCATACACACATGTTCCCAGTACATACTGTGTGGGGCCCAGTGTTCATCACACACTCACATTGTTTCCAGTCTTGACCCTCATGGGGCCCTCCGTGTGGATCACATGTTAGGTGCTTTCATATCCTTGGTGCAATGCATGCCATAATTTAAACTCTGATAATTGCAGTTATATTTCTACACTACTTGAGCACCTGCATGTTTGAAAAGGCTCATTTGAATTTGATACATTCTAACCCTCAATAACACATTGTGACACTTGTTGGTATCTCTGGAGAAGATGATGGTATACATGTAGCCTTCAGTTTATGCTGTTTCAAACATGATTTTCACATGGACTGAACTCCAGTAACATGTGCATATTTCTAAATAGAGAACACGATGTCTATAACTACTTAATGTGTTGTTCTTTGTATCTAAATTCCAGGTAACAATCAGGCAGGCTCCTGCTGTGGCAGTAGAGACTGAGACGTCCCCCATACATGGTGCTTCACATGAGGATTCAAGCCAAGATGATGCTCATGCACAGGTAATGCAGTAATGTAAACAGTGTTGGCCTTTAAGGAAAGGAATTCCTCTGACAGACATGTTTCTACTCTTGTCCTCATGCAGCCAGTTAATATCACACACTTATCCATTTTTCTTCTCCACATCTTGAAGCCAGTTAGCATCACACCTAAACGTTCCCAGGACAGATCATGTGGGGCCCAGTGCCCATCACACACTCATACTATCTTCTTAACTTCTTGTGAGCCTCATACACACATGTTCCCAGTACATACTGTGTGGGGCCCAGTGTTCATCACACACTCACATTGTTTCCAGTCTTGACCCTCATGGGGCCCTCCGTGTGGATCACATGTTAGGTGCTTTCATATCCTTGGTGCAATGCATGCCATAATTTAAACTCTGATAATTGCAGTTATATTTCTACACTACTTGAGCACCTGCATGTTTGAAAAGGCTCATTTGAATTTGATACATTCTAACCCTCAATAACACATTATGACACTTGTTGGTATCTCTGGAGAAGATGATGGTATACATGTAGCCTTCAGTTTATGCTGTTTCAAACATGATTTTCACATGGACTGAACTCCAGTAACATGTGCATATTTCTAAATAGAGAACACGATGTCTATAACTACTTAATGTGTTGTTCTTTGTATCTAAATTCCAGGTAACAATCAGGCAGGCTCCTGCTGTGGCAGTAGAGACTGAGACGTCCCCCATACATGGTGCTTCACATGAGGATTCAAGCCAAGATGATGCTCATGCACAGGTAATGCAGTAATGTAAACAGTGTTGGCCTTTAAGGAAAGGAATTCCTCTGACAGACACGTTTCTACTCTTGTCCTCATGCAGCCAGTTAATATCACACACTTATCCATTTTTCTTCTCCACATCTTGAAGCCAGTTAGCATCACACCTAAACGTTCCCAGGACAGATCATGTGGGGCCCAGTGTCCATCACACACTCATACTATCTTCTTAACTTCTTGTGAGCCTCATACACACATGTTCCCAGTACATACTATGTGGGGCCCAGTGTTCATCACACACTCACATTGTTTCCAGTCTTGACCCTCATGGGGCCCTCCGTGTGGATCACATGTTAGGTGCTTTCATATCCTTGGTGCAGCGCATGCCATAATTTAAACTCTGATAATTGCAGTTATATTTCTACACTACTTGAGCACCTGCATGTTTGAAAAGGCTCATTTGAATTTGATACATTCTAACCCTCAATAACACATTGTGACACTTGTTGGTATCTCTGGAGAAGATGATGGTATACATGTAGCCTTCAGTTTATGCTGTTTCAAACATGATTTTCACATGGACTGAACTCCAGTAACATGTGCATATTTCTAAATAGAGAACACGATGTCTATAACTACTTAATGTGTTGTTCTTTGTATCTAAATTCCAGGTAACAATCAGGCAGGCTCCTGCTGTGGCAGTAGAGACTGAGACGTCCCCCATACATGGTGCTTCACATGAGGATTCAAGCCAAGATGATGCTCATGCACAGGTAATGCAGTAATGTAAACAGTGTTGGCCTTTAAGGAAAGGAATTCCTCTGACAGACACGTTTCTACTCTTGTCCTCATGCAGCCAGTTAATATCACACACTTATCCATTTTTCTTCTCCACATCTTGAAGCCAGTTAGCATCACACCTAAACGTTCCCAGGACAGATCATGTGGGGCCCAGTGTCCATCACACACTCATACTATCTTCTTAACTTCTTGTGAGCCTCATACACACATGTTCCCAGTACATACTATGTGGGGCCCAGTGTTCATCACACACTCACATTGTTTCCAGTCTTGACCCTCATGGGGCCCTCCGTGTGGATCACATGTTAGGTGCTTTCATATCCTTGGTGCAATGCATGCCATAATTTAAACTCTGATAATTGCAGTTATATTTCTACACTACTTGAGCTGCTGCATGTTTGAAAAGGCTCATTTGAATTTGATGCATTCTAACCCTCAATAACACATTGTGACACTTGTTGGTATCTCTGGAGAAGAAGATGGTATACATGTAGCCTTCAGTGTATGCTGTTTCAAACATGGTTTTAACATAGACTAAACTCCAGTAACGTGCATATTTCTAAATAGAGAACACGATGTCTATAAGTATTTAATGGGTTGTTCTTTGTATCTAAATTCCAGGTAACAATCAGGCAGGCTCCTGCTGTGGCAGTAGAGACTGAGATGTCCCCCATACATGGTGCTTCACATGATGATTCAAGCCAAGATGATGCTCATGCACAGGTAATGTTGATACTGTTGGTCTGCACACTGTGCAGTTTGATTGCCAAGATAGGAGGAATTCATGCTGCTTGTCTGATGCAACCTTTCATTCAGGGTGACGATATAGACTTCAGTTTCAAGGAAAGAAGTTCCTCTGACAGACACGTTTCTAATCTTGTCCTCATGCAGCCAGTTAACATCACAGATTCATAGATTTCTCTACTCCACATCTTGAAGCCAGTGAGCCTCACACCTAAATGTTCCCAGGACAGATCATGTGGGGCCCAGTATCCATCACACACTCATTCTGTTGTCGTCTTAACTTCTTGTGAGCCTCATACACACATGTTCCCAGTACACACTGTGTGGGGCCCAGTTCACATCACACACTCACATTGTTTCCAGTCTTGACCCTCATGGGGCCCTCCGTGTGGATCACATGTTAGGTGCTTTCATATCCTTGGTGCAGCGCATGCCATAATTTAAACTCTGATAATTGCAGTTATATTTCTACACTACTTGAGCACCTGCATGTTTGAAAAGGCTCATTTGAATTTGATACATTCTAACCCTCAATAACACATTGTGACACTTGTTGGTATCTCTGGAGAAGATGATGGTATACATGTAGCCTTCAGTTTATGCTGTTTCAAACATGATTTTCACATGGACTGAACTCCAGTAACATGTGCATATTTCTAAATAGAGAACACGATGTCTATAAGTACTTAATGGGTTGTTCTTTGTATCTAAATTCCAGGTAACAATCAGGCAGGCTCCTGCTGTGGCAGTAGAGACTGAGACGTCCCCCATACATGGTGCTTCACATGAGGATTCAAGCCAAGATGATGCTCATGCACAGGTAATGCAGTAATGTAAACAGTGTTGGCCTTTAAGGAAATGAATTCCTCTGACAGACACGTTTCTACTCTTGTCCTCATGCAGCCAGTTAATATCACACACTTATCCATTTTTCTTCTCCACATCTTGAAGCCAGTTAGCATCACACCTAAACGTTCCCAGGACAGATCATGTGGGGCCCAGTGTCCATCACACACTCATACTGTTATCTTCTTAACTTCTTGTGAGCCTCATACACACATGTTCCCAGTACATACTGTGTGGGGCCCAGTGTTCATCACACACTCACATTGTTTCCAGTCTTGACCCTCATGGGGCCCTCCGTGTGGATCACATGTTAGGTGCTTTCATATCCTTGGTGCAATGCATGCCATAATTTAAACTCTGATAATTGCAGTTATATTTCTACACTACTTGAGCACCTGCATGTTTGAAAAGGCTCATTTGAATTTGATACATTCTAACCCTCAATAACACATTGTGACACTTGTTGGTATCTCTGGAGAAGATGATGGTATACATGTAGCCTTCAGTTTATGCTGTTTCAAACATGATTTTCACATGGACTGAACTCCAGTAACGTGCATATTTCTAAATAGAGAACACGATGTCTATAAGTATTTAATGGGTTGTTCTTTGTATCTAAATTCCAGGTAACAATCAGGCAGGCTCCTGCTGTGGCAGTAGAGACTGAGATGTCCCCCATACATGGTGCTTCACATGATGATTCAAGCCAAGATGATGCTCATGCACAGGTCAGGCAGTCATGTAAACAGTGTTGGCCTTTAAGGAAATGAATTCCTCTGACAGACACGTTTCTACTCTTGTCCTCATGCAGCCAGTTAATATCACACACTTATCCGTTTTTCTTCTCCACATCTTGAAGCCAGTTAGCATCACGCCTCAACGTTCCCAGGACAGATCATGTGGGGCCCAGTGTCCATCACACACTCATACTGTTATCTTCTTAACTTCATGTGAGCCTCATACACACATGTTCCCATTACACACTGTGTGGGGCCCAGTTCACATCACACACTCACATTGTTTCCAGTCTTGACCCTCATGGGGCTCTCCGTGTGGATCACATGTTAGGTGCTTTCATATCCTTGGTGCAACGCATGTCATAATTTAAACTCTGACAATTGCAGGTATATTTCTACACTACTTTAGCTGTTGCATGTTTGAAAAGGCTCATTTGAATTTGATGCATTCTAACCCTCAATAACACATTGTGACACTTGTTGGTATCTCTGGAGAAGATGATGGTATACATGTAGCCTTCAGTTTATGCTGTTTCAAACATGATTTTCACATGGACTGAACTCCAGTAACATGTGCATATTTCTAAATAGAGAACACGATGTCTATAAGTACTTAATGTGTTGTTCTTTGTATCTAAATTCCAGGTAACAATCAGGCAGGCTCCTGCTGTGGCAGTAGAGACTGAGACGTCCCCCATACATGGTGCTTCACATGAGGATTCAAGCCAAGATGATGCTCATGCACAGGTAATGTTGATACTGTTGGTCTGCACACTGTGTAGTTTGATTGCCAAGATAGGACAAATTCATGCTGCTTGTCTGATGCAGCCTTTCATTCAGGGTGACGATATAGACTTCAATTTCAAGGAAAGAAGTTCCTCTGACAGACACGTTTCTAATCTTGTCCTCATGCAGCCAGTTAACATCACAGATTCATAGATTTCTCTACTCCACATCTTGAAGCCAGTGAGCATCACACCTAAATGTTCCCAGGACAGATCATGTGGGGCCCAGTATCCATCACACACTCATTCTGTTGTCTTCTTAACTTCTTGTGAGCCTCATACACACATGTTCCCAGTACACCCTGTGTGGGGCCCAGTTCACATCACACCCTCATACTTTTGTGGTCTTAATTTCTTGTGAGCCTCACACGCAAATACACCAGGATACACCATGTGGGGCCCAGTTAATATCACACACCCACATTGTTTCTAGTCTTGACCCTCATAGGGGCTCCGTGTTAATCACAACTTAGATGTGTTGAAGTTATAAAAAATTTCATTTTAAATTTCAAAAGACTGCTTTATTGACAACTGCAATGTCAGCAACATCTGGTATATGTTTCTTCAAGTACATTATGATTGCTCATAACATCATTAACTTAAAGTGCTTTTACATCACCTTGCAAATGTTTTCTCCTTTTGTTTCATTGAATAAAAACAATTAGGCTTTTTTGACTATACAGAATTTGCAACAAAAGATCTCTTTAATATCAAAGTGAAAATCTATTTCTACACAACAGTGTGAATTAAGAACATTTCATCTAAAATAATATAATATAATATTCAAACTGATCAAGTCAATATTTAGTGCATGCACCCTCAATTACAACACTAAGCCTGTGTGAGTTGGTCTATCTCATGTTTGCACATCCCGACACAGCAATTTGACTCCATTCTTCTAAACTGCTCAAGTTCTGCCAGGTTGCAGTGGGATTGGGAATGATCAGCCCTTGTCCCATCTAGTAACAAATTTTCCATTGGATTGTGGTCTGGGCTTTGACATAGCCACTCCAGTACATTTGCCTTCTGCTCTCAGAGTAATCATAGGTATCTTAGTGCACCCACTTACTTTTCTCCTTCTTGAACAGTCACTTATTTTGTCAGGACAGTCAGCTCTAGGCTGATTTTTATGTGCCATATTCCTTTCATTTCATATTGATGGATTTAACTGAACTCAGCAGATGTTTCATTGGGTTTCTTGGAGTATTCTTTTGTCTTTATGCTGTAATTTTAGCAGGAATACTGAAAACCCAGTGACTGGCATGTGTATTTATATTGCAATCACACAATGACACATTTATACTTAGAGGATTTCCATTTCACTAACTGTGAGACTACTGACACTAATTTCCTGGACCTGTGTTTAAATATGTCACTCTAAAGGAGATGAACATGTATACAATAATTTATGTTATGTATTTTAAATTAATTAACATTAAATAGCTTTCTGCTTTATAGAAATCTTTTTTTCACTTTGAGATTAAATAGATTTTTTTGTACACTATTGACAAAAAAACCCCCAAATTATATCGACCGTGATTCAATTATATATAAGCAAAAAAGGTGCAAACTTCCAAGGAGGGAATATTTTCATAAGGCACAGTATATTATTGGGAAAATACCTGTCATAATTAAACCCATGTTACTTACTGCTTATGTTGTGTTTAATTGAATTTAGGTGTTAACCCTCGTGGATTATCCCCTAAGTGATGAAACAGATGAGGACTGCATAGAAGACCCACTTCTAAATCTACACTGCAATGAGGTTGTTAGAAAGAAAAGGAGTACAGAAAACATTCTGCTATTTCTCAGACACTTTTATTTTTTTATGGCAATAGAATGTAAAGTAGTTTAAAAATCCTTTCTTTGTGACGGATTGCCATACCTTGACATCACTCTGTTATCTAACTGTTTTTGCAGATGTACAGAATATCAGATGTTTGTGAGCCTCTGTTTAGTTCAAATGAGAGCACAGTGGATGAAACTGATGAGGATTCCATGAAAAACTATTCTGGTGTGCATTCAGAGCACAACATTGTTCCAAAGTTAAGAAGGACAAAGAGCTTATTGGTATGGTTCTGAATGCAAATAATTATTGTGTATTTTCAACAAAACCTTTTTCTTGTAACTGTTTTTTTTTAAAATATATAGTCATACTGTTTTCTTCCTTTTTCAGATGGATAGGATACCAGATTTTTCTGATGCTCTTTTTGATTCAAGTGAGGACAGCAGCGAAGGCCCTTCCTTTAAGTCTGAAAGAGCTTCACGAAGGCTGCAACCCGTAAGCATCTCGTTTTTACTCACTTGTGTTATCACTTAAAGGGTCAGGGTAAGTCTTTAATACAGATAAGACTGGACATATATATCTGTAAAGTTCAACTTGACTGGTTTGTGGAGGTACACAAGCATGAGGCAGTTATCCTTTACATTACAAGTGACACATCAAGATAGGTTTTAATGTTTCTGTGCCAGTGCAGTAGACAGTTAACAGTGTAGTAAAATGGTCATATTCATTTGGAGGTTGAAGTATTAACTCGGGCTTTTTCTTTTTCTTTGAAAGATTCACAAGAGTCTTGTGGAGTCAAGTGACTCAAGTGTAGACAGTGAAGATGAATATATTCCAAATCCTGTGGAAGAAAGCACAGACAGTGATAGGAGCCTTGAACTAGACCTGAAGAATCGAAAGAGTACAGTTGTATCTACTAGTAAAAGAAGGAGCAAGCCTTCCAAGTCTTCCAGTCAGAGCAAGAGCAAGTTTTCCAAATCTTCCCATCAGAGCAGGAGCATGTCCCCCAGTCAGAGCAGAAGCATGTCCCCTAGTCAGAGCAGAAGATTTGATGATTTCACACAAAGATTTCCTGAAAGCAATGCTGAAGTGAATAAAGAGCAAATCGCCCAAACTTATACTAACAAGGTGGCAAGCTTTTCATTGTCTCTTGAAGAAGAGTCATCTGTCTTTGTTAATCCAGTTTTAAAGAAGGAGGATGGTTCAAGAAGATACAACAAAAAACATCACTGCTACTATTGTGGACAAGTCGTTCAGAAGATGTCAAGGCACTTACTCCGTAGACACCAAGATAAGGTTGAGGTTGCGAAAGTGTTGAGTTTACCAAAAAACTCAAAGGAAAGGAGACAGCAATTAGATTATATCCGAAATAAGGGGAATTTTGAACATAACGTTGAAGTTTTGGAGAACAAGAAAGGCAAACTCATCCCATGGAAGCAACCAAACAAAAAAACTGAAGGACGAAGATTCATGCATTGCATGTACTGCTATGGTTTATTCTCAAAAAGTGTGATGTGGCGACATTTTAAGGTTTGCAAATTCAAGCCTCAGGCGATGACCTCTAAGCCAGGTAAAACCAGAGTCCAAGCATTATGTGCTTTTGCTGAACCTCCTCCAGCTGGATTTAAGGATGCATACTGGAAATTCTTAAGTGGTATGAATCAAGACATGATAGCTGTTACTATTAAGAAAGACCGCTGTCTTCTAGAGTATGGCTACAGACTGTTCAGCAAGAATGAGAAGGCAGTTAGCCAGCACCAATATATTAGACAAAAACTGAGAGAGCTTGGCAGACTGGTACTGGAAGCAAAAAAACATGCTTCTGTGAAGACTATTAAAGAACTCATAAAACCAGAAAAATACAGTCTTATTCTCACTGCTTCAAGAGGCCTTTCTGGATTCAGTGAGGAAACTGGCAAATATAAATATCCATCTCTGGCTCGCAAAGTTGGACACAGCTTGCATTCTTTGTCCATGTACATTAAGTCTGAAGCATTGAAGATGAAAGACAAACAAACTGCCCAAGATGCTGAGGAATTTGCACAGCTGTACCAAGAAAGTTGGAGATTTGATATTGCAAGCCAAGCACTGGCTCAACTTGACCAGGCCAAGTGGAATGCTCCTCAAGTCTTACCATTCACACAGGATGTGCAAAATCTTCATTGTCATTTGACTGAGAAACAGCAGCAGCACTTAAATGCCCTGAAAGAAAAGTCTTCGCCCTCAAACTGGAAAGACCTTGCTAAAGTGATTCTGGCGCAAGTTATCCTCTTCAACCGAAGGAGAGCAGGCGAGGTATCCAGAATGCCCCTGTCTATGTACTTATCAAAGGACACATCAGAAACGCATGAAGATGTTAATGTGGCCCTTACAGAACTTGAGAAGAAGCTCTGCAAACATTTTGTCAGGATAACCATTGTAGGAAAGAGAGGTAGGAAGGTTCCTGTTCTTCTCACTCCGCTTATGAGGGAATCACTTGACCTTCTGACTGAAAAGCGACAAGAATGCAGGGTGCTGAATGAAAATGGATACTTGTTTGCATTGCCAAATTCTGTCCATTACCTTAGAGGTTCTGACTGCATCAGGCAGTTTGTGAATGACTGTGATGGCATCAAAACTCCAGAAGCACTAACTTCAACAAAACTCAGAAAGCACATTGCTACCCTCTCAACTGTTTTGAATCTGAAGACAACAGAGCTCGACCAGCTTGCAGATTTCCTTGGACATAACATAGCCGTCCACAGAAAGCACTACCGTCTTCCAGAGGGCACCCTCCAGCTAGCGAAGATAAGCAAAGTCCTCCTGGCGTTGGAACAGGGACGGCTAGGAGAATACAAAGGGAAGAGTTTGGATGAGATTCATCTTGATGTGAATGGTATTCAGCCTGATTAAGATTTAATGAAAGAAACGTGAAAAATCACATTTAAATCTGTAAATCCTACATTTTAGCAAGTATTTGATCTTAACACACTAATAAGGAGGGCAAGTTCAAGGGGCTTATATTTTGATTGGAACTACACATTTCTAGTCACTATATTAACAGTCCAACTATTTAGGTAGTACTTTTATATGCTCTTGTCATCTTGATCACAACAGTTTCAGTTTTCCAATACATTTATATGCTATCAATTTCAGAGACTGTTGCCATGGAGACTTGTTCACAAGAGGACATGGAAGGTAATATAATTTTTTACTTTAATTATTTGATCTTTTATCCAAAATTAGTATTTATTTAAACACTGTATGTACATTTTATTAGCATTATAGAATGGCTGCAGATTTTCTTACTTATTGACCACTTTCAGATATGCCAATCTAGTTAAGATTTTGTGTCTTCTCTGCTATGCTAGTCAGTACAGATGAGAATTCTGTTGATTGTGGTGTCCTTATCAAGTTTACAACCATGGAAAACTGTTATATACTCCAGATATAAATCAAAATGTCAATGCCAGTTCACAGATGTTTTAGAAATAAAACAAACAATCTACTTTACCTACTAAAAACCCAAGTAGCCATCATAATAGTGCTTAAATAGTTTTGTTTTAACTATAATCTGAGCTTTGAACGGCTTCATTCAAATGAATATTAAGAGTAGTTTAGAATGCTCTGGTTCAAGGATGGAGCCACTAAGCTAACCACCGTCCATGACTAGCAAACCACTATTTCTGAAATGAAAGAGGAATAACATCTAGCTTCATATTTTATTCATAATTCTGCAATAAGGGGTTATAAAGTCAGCATAATTTCAAATCATTTCCCCTCATTCAAAGCCAGACTTTGCTTTACTGACAATTGCTTCATATTTTAAGTAAAAAAAATGAAGCAAACATTATATGTATATATATAATGTTTTCTGTACCCAGAAGGCGGTGTGCCACAAGGAGAGGATTTAGAAGATGAGGACAGTGTGCCACCCCTATTTGAATGTACCTCATCATCTGCTCAAAACGAAGCGGTGTCAGCAAAAATGACAGGTAAGCTTTGATTTACTTTAATAATACATACATTTAGCAGTTACTTTATTAGGTACAACTACTGGTGTAACTGGCCAGATTAACTCCACGATCACAAAATACAAACTGGTCTAGGCCAAAGTATACCCCGGGGTATATTCTGCCTAGGCCTGTTTACACTTGTTGACGCAAAGAGATTAAGTATGCTAAGCTCTTAATTGTTCTTTTTTTATGAAGAGGTATGCTTAGCAAGCAAGTCATTATTCTTACTAAAATGTCTTTGAACTAATTACAATTAAAGTTTCAAATCAATGGAAAAACTGAATTGCATACTAAGATAAAATTATGCTGTCAGCAAAACATTATCAAAGAACATCAACATTTGCTGTTGTTAATTTCAGTTGTTACTGTACAACTGATTTCAGTATAATATCTATTTAAATGACCTTTGTATTGTGCTTAAATTACAATTGGCTTGATTTGAGCTCCAGAAATAAACCATTACATTGGCATAATATCTCATAGTATATTTCACCTAAAGTCCATCCATCTATTATCTATACACCACATAATCCTCATTAGGGTCATGGGAGGCTGGAACTTATCCCAGCTGACTTAGGGTGAAAGTTCACCTGAACAGGTAACAGTGTATGACAAGACTACACACAGAGACAAACAATCACAGTCACATTCACACCTATAAATGATTTAGAATCACCAGTTAACCTCAGCATGTTTTTAGACGATGGGAGGAAGCTGGATACCCTGGAGAAGACCCACAGTTGCACAGGGAGAACATGCAAACTCCACACAGAAAGATCCCAGGCCCAGGCCAGGATGAAAACCTGGGATCTTCTAGCTGCAAGGCAGCAGTGCTAACCACTTACTCCACTGTGTAACCTTATTTTGCCTAAAATACTTGATTTAACTTCATTGATTGTGCCAAAATCAAGATAAAATTCATTTGATTGATGTAGTCTCATATTGTGTGTCAGCAGGTATAAACTGGCCTAGGTCAGAGTATACCCCTTTTAATTCTTGGTGTCATGAATTCAACAAGGTGTTGGAAACATTTTTCAGATATGTTGCTCCACTTTGACATGATGGCATCACACAATGTCTGCAGATTTGCCAGCTTCACATCTGTGATGTCAATCTGATGTTCCACCTCATCCCAAAGGTGCTCTACTGGACTGAGATTTGGTATATGTGGAGGACATCCGAGTCCAGAATACTCATTGTCAAACTCATGTTCAAGAAACCAGTTTCAGATTATCAGTTATGACTTTGTGACAGGGAGCATTATCATACTGGACATGTCATTCAGAAGATGGTATGCTGTGGTCCTAAAGAGATTGACACGGTCAGCAGCAGTACTTAGGCAGGATGTAGTGTTTAAACCAGCTGGTACTAAGGGGCCCAAAGTGTGCCAAAAAAAAATATCTCGTATACCATTACATCAACAGCCTTAAATATCAAAACAAGGCATGATGGATCTCTGCTGTTATGTTGCTCACATCAAATTCTGACCCTATCTACATCTATGTATACTCTATTTTTTCTGTACCCAGAAGCCAGTGTGGCACAAGGCGGGGACTCAGATGATGATGGTGTGGCATCCCTACAAGAATGTACCTCATCATCTGCCCAAAAGCAGATGGTGTCAACAAAAAAGAGAGGTAAGGTTTGCAATCTCCTTGATAGATATGATTCACATGGTTTTTGCAACAATAACAACTGGTGTTGTTTTTGGCAGCCTGTTTCAACTTTAGTTTTAGTCTAGTCTGTGTGTCAAGCTGTCATTGTAGTTTTTATTAGTTTTAGTCAAATTCATACTCATTTTATTAGTCTAATCAAGTTTTAGTTGACTAAAAGTCTGAGCATTTTAGTCTTGCTTTGGTGAGAATTATCTGTGACTATTATTCTAGTTTTAATCGACAAAAACTGATGACAATTTAGTGTAGTTTTAGTCAATGAAATTTGTATTTAAGTCTCTTTTCAGTAATGCAATTATTTTCAACCAAGTTAATATAGTATACATACCAAGTAGTATAGACAAAACCAAATTTTCTTTTAGCCAAAACCATTGCACAATTCAAAATTCAAAATTATCTTTTTGTTATATTATTGTTACCTTATAGACTCAACAATATATCACTTCCAGACATGAAAGACGCTCTGATTTGAATTTACAATATATTTATATTTTATTTTTCATCAACCAAACATGTTAGTGCACACACACAAATTTAAATAAAATAAATAAATAAAATAGCACCATGAAAATGCCAGAAAACAATTCAAGTTTAATATAAAGAGAAACAAGGTGCATGAATGCTGGAGCCACAACAACATATACTAAACAGTGCAAATAAAATGTGTGTTTGTGACTGTTATTGCTTGTAAACTGAAGTCAGATTTTGAATCATAGAAACTTTAAAAGATATAACAACACTACAAATGGTTTGGACCTTGGGAGAAATATAATGGGATGGGAAACACTGGCTGTATACAGTGGAATTCGTTAACAGAAAAGTACAGACAGTACTGAATTATGCCAACTACTGAATCACATAATCAGCAGTCTCAGCAGCAACTACATAAGCTGTAACCTCGTGTGTGTGTGTGTGTTATTTTAAGACTGGTTGTCACAAAGAACAACAACAAAAAAGTTCTAATTTTGTAAACCAAATTTAGTCTTGTTTTTATTGGTCAACAATATTGCATTATATATTTAATTACAGTTATTGTCACATGACCAGCATTTACATTGCGTCTCACCTCGTTTTTGTCATGTGATCAAGGTTTGTTGACAACAATATTTAGTCATAATTTTGTTGACGAAAGCAACACTAGTAGCAATAATGCAGTGGTGCCTTGATTAACCCTTCAGATATTCAGTTTTGTCTGAAATTGAGATTAAGCTTTTGAAAATTGTGTCCAGATTTGTCCTCATTTTGCTACAGTTCTTGGACCACATTGAAGATATTTTCCTTCTATTATATGAAAAATATACATATGTCTTTTTTTGCCTCTTTAGGTAAACAATCTGCTGTCAAAAGAAGCTGGACACCAGAGGAATCTGCTGCAGTTGACAGACATTTAAGGAAATTCATAGTGAGAAGCCAAGTACCCGGAAAAGTGGACTGTGAGCGCTGTATTACTGCAGAACCTCAAGCACTAGGAAACAGAGACTGGAAAGCAGTAAAATACTTTATCAAAAATCGCATTTCTGCCATCAGAAGAAAACTACAGTGAATGGCTACATGATGTGAGCAGTGTGTGGTTTCTATTTTTTCAAAGTATACCTGCCAGGTAACACTATCTGCACAGTTGATTTTACAAACACAAACAAATGATGGAGTCAACAGAGCAGCCACCTTAGTGCCTTAAAATGGCTAACTTCCTGTTCAGAGAATGTTTTGTTTGTTGTGGGATGTTCCATAAGCCAGCGAAGTTTTGTTCATTAGTTAGGGTTATGTCATGTTATGTCTCTGTGTTTCGTTGTCTGTCTCCGTCTCATTCTCTTTCTATGTCTGGTTCTGTCTCTGTCTCATCTCTCTGTCTCATCTTTCTGTCTCTGTCTCCTTGTCTCTCCCTGTCTCCTTGTCTCTCTCTGTCTCCTTGTCTCTCTCTGTCTCCTTGTCTCTCTCTGTCTCCTTGTCTCTCCCTGTCTCCTTGTCTCTCCCTGTCTCCTTGTCTCTCTCTGTCTCCTTGTCTCTCTCTGTCTCCTTGTCTCTGTCTCGTTCTGTCTCGATGTCTAGTTCTCTGTGTCTTGTCTGTCTCATTCTCTCTCCGTCTCTCGTTCTCTGTCTGTGTCTCATTGTCTCTTTGTGTCTCCTCACTCTCTGTCTTGTTCTTTTTCTCTCTTGTTCTCTCTCGCTCCTGTTCCAGCTTCTCATCAGTGAATTCTGGCTTTAGATATTCATCAAGTTCCTCTCAAGTCGAACACCTAAAATTGTCTCAAGAAAGTTATATTAGGTTGTAGTTGTCATTAAAATAATACTGAATTAATACTGCTTTTTGCATTCATTTGTCTTTAACAACAGATCATAATAGTATTTTAGAGTGAAAAGAGACAAGATACAGAATGTACAGAATGTAAATTACAGTGTAAATCCTGATTCAGTCCTGTAGCATGTTTGGACAAAAATTAACACCAAGTAATGTAATTCATTTTCATAGATTGTAAATGTGTCCCCATTAAGATGTAAAATGTATAGAAGTACATGTGTGTGTGAAAAAAGACCTCATAAGTCCTAAATGTCAAAAACGGACCCCAGATGTGACAAAAAAAAACTAGTGTGGAGACAAAAGTTGTGAATTTTGTTAATTTGAAGTGATATTTATGATTTAGATTTTTTTTTTACCTTGTCTGATTTTTTACAAAGGTCTAGCATCACTGGAAAGGGTGGACCCCACAATTGGGCAAAGAGACAGCGGGCCCTTCAAATGAGTTACGCGAGACTGTGTGTGTGTGTGTGTGTGAGAGAGAGAGAGATCTGGTGGCGGCTACTGTTGTGGGGACCTAATGTCCTGTCTTTCTGAATGACCAGATGAGAAGCCTAGAAGTGAAAAAGTTGGCCACAATATTGGGAATGAGATGTGATATAGTTTATAAACAAGGAAAAATAGCAGAAATAGACAAAAGAATAAAGCCCTGCAGCAGAATTGGTTTGGGAGACTCTTGATTAAACACTGTACTGGAAGAAATGAAAGTCATGTGACTGATAGGGTTAGTTGAGCCATCACTGCCATGAGCAAGCTGCTCTACTGTCTTCTTACAGTAAAAATGGCATTAGATTGAAACATAAAAAAGAAAAGAAAGAAGTAAACACATCAAAGAGTAATTTTCTCTCACCTGAAACACAACTAATATGTTTAACAATATCCAGTATAAATCAGAGCAATGTGGAGGTAATGATAATGCTCATAAAAGTCATATCATAGGATCTCATGATCACATTTATTGAGATAACTAGTTAGATATAGATAATATGATGAAGAACATCTTTATTTATTTATTTTTTTGCCTCACTTACATGTCTATCATATATGCACGCTTCCAGACTTCATATGTAACAGAACAACCAAACTACATCTGTCAATTTGCAGGAAAGGGGATCGATATCATTCTTGTTTCTCAGAGGCCATTTTGGGTTTGAACATGACTGAATTGCTCCAATATTACAACTTGTCCTGTGTAAAGTAGAGTATGGTGTCAGTATGGTGACACAAGTGAGCTGGTACTGTGGGACAGCGAGTGGCGCTAGTTAAGAGCGATCTGCACATTCCAAAGTTATGTTCCTGAAGCAGAGACTCAAGTGCAGGCAATGACAACTAGCCATAGAAGATGCAATACAATAATATTTATGACAAGAGAGAGAGAGAGAGTACTGCAGAGGTGAGTGCAGGATGGCATTCCAGTGTGCGGCTGGAGCAGAGATGGGGATGAGCCGGGGCAGCAGAGGTGAGTGGCAGAAAGACATACTGGACGTAATCCAGAATAGGAGGACGGCAGTCAATGAAGCTGAACCACAGGCAGGCAGGATCTGAACTGGGAGACAGGAAAACAGGGTCAGTACAAGAGTAGGCTGAAGAGTTGGACCAAGAACCAGGAGCAAAAACAGTAACTGGGTTGTACATTGGTCTGGCGACTAGTGAAGGCAGTGCCCCGCTTATATGGTGAAGAGAAGATGGTATTTGCTGATTTTTCCCACCTGCCTGTGACTACCAATGAGCAGCAGCTGTTCAGAGCGCCACACACCAAGCTCACACCCACCTGGAGAGAGATGAGAGGAGAAACTGCCACTATGTGGCATTAGATGCAGAGGCCATAACATCTAGAGAAAGCAACAGTTTACATTTAAGCCCTTTTAAGGTGGAGATGAATTATTTTAATGAAAACATGGACATATGTAAATTTGACTCACATAGATGAGTTTTTATAAGTTTAACCTAAGCGGGACTTCAGTACTGACATGGTATATGTACAGTGCCTATCATAAGTATTCACCCCCTTTGATGTTTTGCCCTTTTATTGCTTTCATAAATCAATCATGGTCAATAAAATTTGGCTCTCTTAACACAAAAATTTATTGGAAAAACTCTTTAATATCAAATTGAAAACAGATTTCTATAAAGTAATGTTAATGAAAGAAAATTATATAAATAAAAATAATTGTTGGCATAATTATTCACCCCCTTTTTAATTTAATGGTCTAATTCAATAGAGGTCCATCAAATTGTTGCCAATAGTCTCACAATTAGTGAAATGAAGATCACCTGAGTGGTGTGGGTGTGTTTCAAGTGACTGAGTTGTAAAACACCTGTCTGAAGGGTCCAGAGAGCGGTTGATCAGTATTCCTGGCTACCATTACACCATGAAGACAGAAGAACACTCTAAGCAACTCAGGGAAAGGGTTATTGAGAAGTACAATTCAGGGGATGGTTACAAAAAAATTTCCGAGGCACTGAACATCCCCCGGAGTTCAGTGAAATCAATTATCAAGAAATGGAAGGAATATGGCACTTGTGTGAATCTGCCTAGATCAGGACGCCCTCGTAAACTGAGTGACCGTGCAAGTAGGAGACTAGTGAGAGAAGCCACCAAGACCCCTACAACTACTCTGAAGGAGTTACAAGCTTCAGCTGCTGAGATGGGAGAGACTGTGCATGTAGCAACTGCTGCCCGGGTTCTTCACCGGTCAAAGCTTTATGGGAGAGTGGCAATGAGAAAGCCACTGTTGAAGAAAAGTCATATTAGATCTGGACTAGAGTTTGCCAAAAAGCACGTAGAAGACTCCATGGTCAAGTGGAAGAAGATTCTTTGGTCTGATGAGACCAAAATTGAGCTTTTTGGCCATCAGACAAGACGTCATGTTTGGCGGAAACCAAACACTGCACATCACCAAAAACACACCACCCCCACTGTGAAGCATGGTGGTGGCAGCATCATGCTGTGGGGATGTTTCTCAGCAACTGGACCTGGAAGGCTTGTAAAGATAGAGGGCAGAATGAATGCTGCGAAATACACTGAAATCCTGGGGGACAAACTTTTTCAGTCTGCAAGAGAACTACGTCTTGGGAGAAGATTTATTTTCCAGCAAGACAATGATCCAAAACATACTGCAAAAGCTACACAGGAATGGTTAAAAAAGAACCAGGTAAATGTTCTGGAGTGGCCGAGTCAAAGCCCAGACCTCAATCCTATAGAGAATTTGTGGCTGGACTTGAAAAGGGCTGTTCATGCCCGATACCCGCACAACCTGACAGAGCTTGAGCAGTTTTGCAAAGAAGAATGGAGCAAAATTGAAGTGGGCTGATGTGCAAGACTGATTGAGACCTATCCACACAGACTCACTGCTGTGATTGCAGCCAAAGGTGCATCTACTAAATACTGACTTGTAGGGGGTGACTAATTATGCAAACAATTATTTTCATTTATATAATTTTCTTTCATTAACATTACTTTATAGAAATCTGTTTTCAATTTGACATTAAAGAGTTTTTTCCAATATTTTTTTTGTCAAAAAAGCTAAATTTTATTGACCATGATTGATTTATGAAAGCAATAAAAGGGTAAAACATCAAAGGGGGTGAATACTTATGATAGGCACTGTATATGTCTTCATAAATGAATTTGCTCCCTTCATTAAATAGTCCTGTGATAGACTGTCCCTCACCCTCAGTCAACTGGGATAGACTTGAGCCTCCCATGACCCTAATGAGGATAAAGTGGTGTACAGAAAATGGATGGTTGGTCTGTTACATAAGAGGCCTGGAAAGCCACACACATGATGGACATGTAAATGGGGCAAAACACCTGCTTTTCAAATAAAGGGTTCTTTGTCATGTTATCTGTATCCATAATATGATGTCCCCCCATGACCCTAATGAGGATTAAGTGATGTATAGCTAATGGATGGAAATACTATTAACTGAAGAACTTGCAGCTTTAAGGTCAGTCTGCATTTTGGACTTTTTACATGGATTCTGTTCTGACATTAAAAAAGCATTATTTGTTCGAGTTGGCTAACCTTCTGAAAATCCAGTGAAACCACAGCTCTTTCATAATAGAAAACTGGATGATATCTTCAGTGTAACCTATAGTAAAACATCAACAAATATTATATTCATTACTTCTAAAAATACAATGCATTTTAACAGTCAAGATATTTTCACTTGACATGATTTATCTGTTGTGTATTTTAAGGAGACAAAACATTATATATATATATATATATATATATATATATATATATATATATATATATATATATATTGACAGCGGTGTAAAAGAGCCGGAGGGTAAAGTTTAATTGAGGCTGCAGAACAAAGAGGGGGGAAAATGAAAGGACAGAAAGAATGAAAGAGACAGAGGAATCAAAATAGAAATGCAGAGAAGCTGGGGAATGAGTGCAGAACAGATCAGGGAACTCCAACAGTGAATAAGTGTCTATCTCTTTGATTTCTGCCCTCCTTTTCTCTCCCAATAATGAGCACTTTTAATGGTTTCTCGGAATGTCAACTCCCAGTCTGAAACCAGCTGAGCTGGGCTGTGTGTGGGTGGTAGAGAGACGATAGGGATAGAGGCAGAGGGAAGCTCCTTCACTGCTTTCACAGGAGAGAGGGAACACGGAGAAAGAAAATGAAGAGGAGGAGAAAAATCTATGCACCAGCCCAGCACAGTTTTCTAATAGAAATAATTCCATGTAATGTTGTAGCTAATCATCTTCAGCTAGGATGAGCCAACAGTGAGCACGGCCAACACAGGTATTCCTGGCACCCTTCGTTTCCTGATGATACTCTTAATAATACTATATTTTAATAATAATCATAGACACATTTATTGTTAAATCATCAGACATTCTTAGGTATTTATGAAAAAATTGTTTGCCATCTATAAATTGATGTTAATAAAAGTCAGATGAGTTTCTAACAATTGTTTAAAATTCATTATAAGCATTTTAAGTTTAAATTTCAGTAGAACTTACCTATTAAACAGCTGTTCACTAAGTTTGTCTGCCCTGGACAACTCAAAGATGTCTCAAGCACAAGCAAAGCCGGTAAATGTTCTGCCGTTGACTGCAAGAGTCAACACAAGAGTCTTCATACAACAACCTTACAAATATCTGTATTATTCAATACACTGCTTTATATGGTGAAATAATTTTATAAAGTCTTAAATGCAAAAAGTGGTAATGACACACACTGACCTCCTGCATGTCATAAAATGTATCAGTCATAATAATAGAGAGGCCTAAATAATGTATTATTTATGTGTTGTTCCTCGGTGCCCGCTCTTATTCATCTCCAGATAAAAACAGAGAAATGCATTTTAAAAAGGATTATAAATAGGACAAGTGACATTCAGATGCATCAGACATTGTAAGTCTGATGATGATCACGCAGGCAATCGGTGCAATACGATCTCACACCCAGAGAAGGAAATAACATGTTGGAAATGTAACAGGATCAAGGGAATTCAGTGATTGCTCTACTTGCTGGAGGAGAGGATGAGGAGGAGGAGGCCGTTCAAAAAGAGAAACGCTGGGTTTATGACAAGCTCCTGGGGAGAACAGAAGCCTAAGAACTTTATCACCCTTTTAAGAGCTTGGCTTCAAGGTAGAACCCATTCCAGTGATGATTTTCACTTTACCATAGCATACAACACAGTTGAAGCTGAGGCAGCACAGACAGTGATCCCAAATATATAGTGTAATGGAATTAGTCATGGGTTTAGCAGGGGTTACTAATAAACATGGTGGATTCATATTTTGAAATACTCATAATGTAACACATTAATTCCCAAACCCCAACCTCAACTGTCATGGTAGAAAAGACATGCACCCTCATCAAAATGAAGCATGGACCTTTACACAACAACAGATAGTGCATATAGGATTATTCAAGCATGTGACTGACAAAGGACAACACAGGCTGGAAAAAAATACAGAGCACAGAACAGCAAAAAAAATCCATGCATCCAAATTCATCAGATCATATCAGATTATTCCTTTAAAGGTCCCATACTGTGCCTCTTTTCAGTAAATTAATCTCAGTCACATATGTCTCCACAGTCTGTCTTTCTGTTTTTCAGCTCTTGATTGAATAACTCCTGCTTTTAAGGTTGTTGTAAGTGGGCTGGATGCTCTGAAAACCAATGAGTTACTGCCTTCCTGCACGCCTCACGGAAGAAGATGTTGCCTGTCTGAGCTGGATGGATCAAAACTCAAAAAATTAGGACAGGAGACCAAAGTGCATTGCACATAGTCACAATGAAAAAAGAACTTATCAAAAGACCCCCCCCCCCCACACACACACACACACACACTATTATTTCATTATTTTCTACATTGTTCGTTAATGCAGAAGATATCAAAACTATAAAAGAATACATGTGGAATTATGTCGTAGGCACAAAAGTGTTAATCTGCAGTATTAATCTACAATGTTGATAGATAGATAGATAGATAGATAGATAGATAGATAGATAGATAGATAGATAGATAGATAGGTTAAACCTTTATTGATCATGCAGAGGGAAATTTACAGTGTAACAGCAGCAAACAGAAAAACAAATTAAATAAAAAAAGAGCAGCACACAGTTCATAGATACAAATATTTTCTCCTTCAAGAAGAAAAATACAATATTTACAGCAAAATTTCTATGAAATTGCACAACATCATTATTGACATTTTTATTGCACAGTTAGTGGGTGAACTGAACTACTGGGAGCTTGATTGTAAAGTCTGACTGCAGCAGGAAGGAAGGACCTGTGGTATCTCTCCTTTAGACACCGCGGGTGAAGCAGTCTGTCACTGAAGGAGCTGCCCAGTGATCTTACTGTTTCCTGCAGGGGGTGGGAGGTGTCCTCCATGATAGACAACAGCTTTGTCATCATCCTTCTGTCTCCCACCACCTCCACAGGATCAAGGGGGCAGCCCAGGACAGAGCTGGCTTTCTTTGCCAGTTTGTTTAGTCTCTTCCTGTCTGCAGCCGTGATTCTGCTACTCCAGCAGACCACTCCATACATGATGGCTGATGCTACCACAGAATCATAAAAGGTACTGCAGCAGTAATATGTCAATGTTTTTTGTGCCTTTTATGAATTAAAAACATTACAATAGAATCACAGTTCAGCCAACATTTATGAAGCAATGAGCCATCTCCATCTCTTCATCTTCACCATTGTCAAACTAGGATACATTATGCAGAAAACAACAAATGTAATACATAAAACAAAATAATGCAAACACAACACATTTTTCTGAAAAGTGCTGCAAAGCAAAAGTGTCTCTGTAAGTGTGTCCAATTTTGTAGTTGGTGACTTCTGCCATGGGAACATGTGGGTCATTGCAATATTCAGTTGGTGGGTCTGGGCAGCCATGCTGTCCGAGGTAATTATGAAGCAGTGCCATCGCCACAATGACAGCATAGCATCTTCTTGGTTCAAAATATAAATATCCCTGGGACAATGGAAACGATATTTACAGATACCAAGCATGCGCTCTACTAGCCCTCCAGTGTAGATATGAGCTTGGTTGTCGTGCTGTTGCTCAGGTCTGACTGGATAAAGATAAGGGGTGAACAAGAAGTTTGTCTGTGCATAACCACTGTCACAAAGTAGGATTTCTGAGAAAATCTTAGAGTCATGAGTGAACTGTTCCAACATGCAACAATGTTGGAGAACTGCATAGTGGGAGTGCCAACACCTTGTACATATATTAAAAAAAACTTTTTTTACAATTCCTGTACAGCTTAGCATCTTATTATTATTATCAGTTTATTTAAAAATAGACCGTGTACAATATTAAACATGAATGTTTCCATTTGATGCATTGCACCAGAGTTAGCTTTTATGCTAATTTCCATCTGCAGTCCCTTAGCAGGTCACAATAAAAACATCACAACATTACAATGTTACAAAAAAGTACATGACACAGTAAAACAAAATATTACACACACACACACACACACCTACACACACATACACACACACACACACTTAAAAGCACATTCAGACCCCTTGAAATTTTTCACTCTCTGTGTCATTGCAGCCATTTGCCAAAATCAAAAAAGTTAATTTTATTTCTCATTAATGTACACTCAGCACCCCATCTTGACAGAAAAAAACAGAAAGTAGAATTTTTTGCTAAATTATTAAAAAAGAAAAACTGAAATATCACATGGTCAGAAGTACTCAGACCCTGTGCTCAGTATTGAGTGGAAGCACCCTTTTCAGCTGGTACAGCCATGAGTCTTCTTGGGAATGATGCAACACGTTTTTCACACCTGGATTTGGGGATCCTCTGCCATTCTTCCTTGCAGATCCTCTCCCGTTCTGTCAGGTTGGATGGTGAACGTTTGTGGACAGACATTCTGAGGTCTCTCCAGAGATCCTCAATTGGGTTTAGGTCAGGACTCTGGCTGGGCCAGTCAAGAACGGTCACAGAGTTGTTCTGAAGCCACTCCTTTGTTATTTTAGCTGTGTGCTTAGGGTCATTGTCCTGTTGAAAGGTGAACCTTTGGCCCAGTCTGAGGTCCTGAGCACTCTGGAAGAGGTTTTCCTCCAGGATATCTCTGTACTTGGCCGCATTCATCCCTCCTTCAATTGCAACCAGTCGTCCTGTCCCTGCAGCTGAAAAACACCCCCACAACATGATGCTCCCACCACGTTTCACTGTAGGGATTGTATTGGGCAGGTGATGAGCAGTGCCTGCTTTTCTCCACACATACCGCTTAGAATTAACACCAAAAAGTTCAATCTTGGTTTCATCAGACCAGAGAATCTTATTTCTCATAGTCTGGGAGTCCTTCATGTGTTTTTTCAAACTCTGTGCGGGCTTTCATGTGTCTTGCACTGAGGAGAGGCTTCCGTCGGGCCACTCTGCCATAAAGCCCCGACTGGTGGAGGGCTGCAGTGATAGTTGACTTTGTGGAACTTTCTCCTATCTCCCGACTGCATCTCTGGAGCTCAGCCACAGTGATCTTTGGGTTCTTCTTTACCTCTCTCACCAAGGCTCTTCTCCCACCATTGCTCAGTTTGGCTGGACGGCCAGGTCTAGGAAGAGTTGTGGTCGTCCCAAACTTCTTCCATTTGAGGATTATGGAGGCCATTGTGCTCTGAGGAACCTTGAGTGCTGCAGAAATTCTTTTGTAACCTTGGCCAGATCTGTGCCTTGCCACAATTCTGTCTCTGAGCTCCTTGGGCAGTTCCTACCACCTCATGATTCTCATTTGCTCTGACATGCACTGTGAGCTGTAAGGTCTTATATAGACAGGTGTGTGCCTTTCCTAATCAAATCCAATCAGTTTAATTAAACACAGCTGGACTCCAATAAAGAAGCAGAACCATCTTGAGGAGGATCAGAAGAAATGGACAGCATGTGAGTTAAATATGAATGTCGCTGTAAAGGGTCTGAACACTTCTGATCATGTCATATTTCAGTTTTTCTTTTTTTATAAATTTGCAAAAATTTCTACATTTCTGTTTTTTTCTGTCAAGATGGGGTGCTTGAGTGTACATTCATGAGAAATAAAATGAACTTTTTTTTTGATTTTGACAAATGGCTGCAATGACACAGAGAGTGAAAAATTTCAAGGGGTCTGAATACTTTCCGTACCCACTGTAAAGTCTTGCAGCAGATGGAATGAATGACTTGCGATAACGTTCCGTCTTGTAGGTTAGGTGTCTCGGTCTACTGCTGAAATTGCTACTTTGAGACTTCACAGTGTCATGCAGTGGGTGAGAGGGGTTGTCCCTGATGGATGTGAGCTTTGCCAACATCCTCCTCTCACCCACCTTCTCTATGGAGTCCAGGGAACAGTCTAGCACAGAACTGGCCCTCCTCACCAGTCTGTTCAGTCTCTTTCTGTCCCTCCCAGAGCTCCCTGCTCCTCAACGGACCACTGCATAGAAAACAGCAGACGCTACCACAGAGTCATAAAATGTCCGGAGCAGAGTCCTGCACACTCCAAAGGACCTCAGTCTCCTCAGCAGGTGGAGACAACTTTGGCCCTTCTTGTACAGGACCTCTGTGTTGTGTGACCAGTCCAGTTTCTTGTTGAGGTGAACACCCAGGTATTTGTATGAGTCCACTATCTCAATGTCCATACCCTGGATGTTCACCGGTGCAGTCTGAGGTGCCCTCCTCCTGCGGAAGTTGATGGTCATCTCTTTCATCTTACTGGCGTTTAGCTGCAGATGGTTTCGCTCACACCAGTCGACAAAGTCAGAGATGACTGTCCTGTACTCCAGCTTGTCCCCATTAGACACACACCCAACAATGGCTGTATAATCAGAGAATTTCTGGAGGTGACAGCTCTCAGAGTTGTATTGGAAGTCCGATGTGTACAGGATAAAGAGAAAGGGAGAGAGCACTGTCCCCTGTGGGCCCCCATGGTGCTGACCACTACATCGACCACTACATCAGAAACACAGTCCTGAAGCCTCACCTACTGTGGTCTGTTGGTCAGGTAGTCGATGATCCAAGCAGCCAGGTGACAGTCTACTCCCGCTCCCTCAAGCTTCACCCTGAGCAGAGAAGGCTGAATAGTGTTGAAAGCACTGGAGAAGTCGAAGAACATGACCCTCACAGTGCTGCCGGTTTCCTCCAGGTGAGTCAGCCATCTGTGCAGCAGGTAGACAACTGCGTCATCTACTCCAATGTTCAGTTGGTAAGCGAACTGCAGTGGGTCCAGATTAGGGCTCACCAGGGGATGGAGGTTCCTGAGGATGATCCTCTCCATCGTCTTCATCAGATGAGAAGTGAGGGCCACAGGTCTGAAGTGGTTTGGCTCTCTGGAGTTCCTGGTCTTTGAGACAGGAACCAGGCAGGAAGTCTTCCACAACACAGGAACCCTCTTCAGACTCAGGCTTAGTTTGAAGATGTGGAGCAGCACCTGACAGAGTTGGTCTGCACAGTCTCTAAGGAGTCTGGAGCCGATTCCATCAGGACCTGCAGCTTTCCTGGTCTTGATCTTTTTTAGCTCCCATCTCACCTGACCAGCTGTTATGGAGAGGCTGGGGGTGGAGGGGATGACAGAAGAGAGGGTGATGGTGGTGGGGGTTGAGGCAGGGGGAGGTGGTGGGGCTATGTGTAAAGTCCAGAGGTGGTTGGGGATGGGGGGAGGAGGAGAGGTGCTGTTGGTGGTATAGAGCTGAGGTGTGAAGAAGGAGCTGGCTGGTCAGTGCTTTGATGATAGTGGGGAGGAGTGGGAGCAGAGTCAAACCTGTTAAAGAACAGGTTCAGCTTGTTGGCCCACTCCCAATCTCCTGCTGCAGCACCCCTCTCATGGCCTCTGCTGTAACCAGAAATGGATCTCAGGTCTTTCCAGACCTCCCTTGTGTTGTTATTCTTCAGGTGAAATTCCATCTTGGTCCTGTAGCTGGGCTTGTCCGCCTTGATCTTCTTCTTTATCTCCTTCTGCACCCTCCTCAGCTCCTCTTTGTCCCCAGATCCAAAAACCCTTCTCTTCTCCTTTAGCAGGGTCTTAAGTTCTGAGGTCACCCAGGGTTTGCTGTTAGAGAAACACTGTACTTTCCTGGTCGGTACAATATTCTCTGCACAGAAGTTAATGTATTCTGTAATAGTGTCCGTCAGTGTGTCGATGTCCTCCCCGTATGGACCACACAGCACATCCCAGTCTGTGGTCTCAAAGCAGTCCTGCAGCACCTCAGAAGCCTCGTCAAACCACTTCTTCACATACCTCCTGGTGGGGGGTTGTTTCTTCACCCTTGGTATGTAAATGGCTGCAGTCTCACTGATCTGAGCAGCCCAGCGGGGGGAGGGGGAGGAGCTGTATGCATCTTTGATGTTAGCATACAGTAAGTCCAGTGTTTTGCTGTCTCTGGTCTGGCACGTCACGTACTGTGTGAACATGGGGAGGGTGGCAGAGAGCGCTATATGATTAAAGTCTCCTGAGATGATAATAAGGGACTGAGGGTGAGATGTTTGCAGCTGGGACACATCACTGTGGATGATGCCGCTGCATTAGGTGAGGGGGGATGTACACAGTAATCGGTATTACATGTGAAAACTCCCGTGGCAGGTAGAACAGTCGAAGAAGGATACTTAATAGGAATTTGACTTCTATCAACACAGCCAATTACTCTCAGGAAGTTCCTATATTCATAGAACCGACCTTGGTACAGGTGGTCTGATCAACAGCATCCTCAACTTTGTAATCCTTTCTCACTTTACATATTGCTTTGCAGACTATTTTGTAGACAGTTGATTCACTCACACCACACAAATCCGCTGTTTCATGATGGAAGGTTCCACTTGCCAAAAAAACCTCAACGTGATAAGTACTTGTAAGAAATGAGGTATATGGATTCCCTTCACTGAGTCACATAAGCTTTGTCTGTAGCAAACAAAAGATTTCAGCTGAATTGTGTTTGTACATACAAAATTGTCACAAAAATCTGTATCATCAAATTCATTCAGTGGGTTACTGTCTCTGAGCAACATTCTTTCTGGTCTTTCAGAAAGGTCTTTCTGGTCTTTCAGCATCATTGATATAGTCAAGTTAATCCATTTTCACCATGCACTGTCATACATACTGCCTTTACTCGTGATTAAAATCCCCAGAAATAAGAATGAAGGCTTCAGGATGCTGTGTCTGTAGCCTGGTCACCACAGAGTGGATGATGTCATACGTCCGCATGCGCTCGCGGAGGAATTTAAACAGTGATGGCGATGGCTTGACAATATTCTCTCGGCATGTAAAACAGTCGTAGACTCACCACTAACAGTTCAGTGTTCTGGGAGCAGATCCTCTCCTTCACAGTAACATGTACCGGGTTGCACCATCTGTTGTTGACATACAGCGCATGTCCCCCCCCTCCCCTCTTTCAGCTTTGTTTACAATCCTGGTCTGCTCTCACCAGGTGGAATCCAGGCAGCTCTGCATTGGCATTGGGCATGCTGCTGCTGAGCCATGTCTCTGTTAGACATGACTGAGCAGCAGCTAGGCACATTAGGCTGCACTCTCTGTAGGTCAACTGGTTTCTCAAAAGGGCAGCCAGATGGTTGGTATTGTTGGACAAAAAGTTCATATTTCCCATAAAGCACAGAGGAGACAGCAGGCTTGTACCTCCACCGCTTCACCCAGAGCTTAGCCTTTAGCTTAGCTCCCACTTCACCCACTTGGAGTTCCAGCAGCTTCTCCCTCAAATGAACGAGGTTTCTGCTGCAGTCTTGCCCCTAAAAATGTTCCATAGCCATAGGATATATAATAATGCACCGCTAACATGTGTGGAAAAAGTTGAAAAAAGCTGAAATAAAGTAAAAATACTTACATACAGATGGAGCTACTGAACAGGCCGCCACTCGTGTCAGTGCTGGAAGTCAATATAGTCAATGGAGGAGGCATGGAGTTCAAGGCCCCATCAGAAAGCTGGGTCGGTGTGGGGGACCGAAGATTATGGTGGAAGGAGACCATTTGCAGACAAAAAATAAAGTCTTTCAGTAAGGTGACAGTAAATTGAATAAAAGAGTGGTCTGACAGACGAAGTGGAGTAACGCCTTCTTTTGTACCATCTGGAGCTCAAAATTCACACGATTCCCATGCAGCACAAGTTATTGATTAAGATTGTTTTCCATTGACACCTGTTCTCCTATCCTAAGGCATCAACACATTTCAACTAACTAAGTCTAGAACGCTCTAGAAGTAATGCAACGTTGGCCAGTGAGTCTAGTTCGATCCACACTGTCAATTTACATTTTGCATTGACTCCCCTCCATCTGCGAAGATCGCCCAGTCTATTCACTCAAAGTCAAACCAATCAAGCAAGTAATCTAATGCCCATCATGTACTTCAAATTAGATTCGCAGCCTAAGTCTTTCCAAATCTCTAGTACATCATATACAAACCAGAAAATCTCAGGACGCTTCGCTTTCCGACCCTCAGTTCAATACAGAGACTGATCAGGTCCCAAGCTGTATCCTGATTCCTCTTCCACTTCAACCAAGTCCTGAGGACATTCAGAATGCTTGCATGTTCTCTGGCCACTCCTTCTGTATTGATCCAGCTTCAAGCCGACGATTTTTGGACCACCTATTCAAGGCCATGGGCCTCAAATGTATCTGCTTCTCATCCGCTCCATCCCTCAAGACCTACATTACACCCACTCCTTGTTTTGTTTTCATGGAAAGCTTTTTGGAGGTCCACCAGTCTGAGGTGCTGCTGATCCTTGACTAAGCTTTCCCCCTTACCACATCAACTCAACTCAGTCATTGCCAACAGAATGCTCATTTGCATCCAAAGGGCAATGAAGCTTCAAATGATGGTGTGGTCCGAGCTAGTGAACAGAATATCATGACAATTCCTGGCATCTCTACATCTTTTGTGACATGCTTTAGCACTTTCAGTGAGCTGACAGAGTAAAAAATTGTTCTTGTCCTCATCATTTTAATAAGCACATTGAACTGTCTTTCTGCCTGCTAATTCTACTTGTTGGTTTATAGTGTCTGTCTCTATTTCATCCTTTTTTCTATTCATCTACATTTCCACCATGCCCTCTAGGTAGGCCAGTTCTTCATTTTAATTTTCCTCCCACTCTGTTGTCTGAGCTAAACCCCCAGATTTAGTACAAGATCATCTATTCACCAAAACTGTTTTAAACTATTCTCCGGAGTCCTTTTGTTGGATAGCCACAGCAGAAGGCGCGGAGAAAAGCCCCTTGCCGTCATCTTATTCTCCTTGCTGCGTGTCTGATCTCTCACCACAAGACATTCTGTTATTGAAAATGAATCACACAAATGAAGTCACCTCAATACCTCTGCAACGCATTTATGGAATTACACATATGTACAAATACACAAGTAGCTGTGTGAAAGATGAAAGAGAAAGCCTGACAGCCAATGGGGTGATTCAGTTCTGTATTTAAACTAATGGTATTTTTTTGTTAAGAGACAGGTGGGTTACTTGATGCCTAGAATGAAATACCACAACCAAGAATGTGGAAAAATCTGACAACCAACTAAGAATATACTAGTATACTGCAAAATGTAATTTTGTCTGCTTGTTGTCTAAACATTCTTTGTTTATTCTATGTCAGTATGACAAACAATGCTGCATTTGTCACAATAATACAAAATTACAAGCTGATGTCTCAACTACATAGAAAAATGAAAATTCATGTCCACCAGAATTAGTATTGTATGTCAACTTGACTTCCTCTTTAACGTTCTGCTCAACCAAATGGTAGAGCACAGTTTGATTCACTATATCTTACTGAAAAATATGTTTTACTTAGTTCCACCTGTTTCGGCCATCTCTACCACTCAGTTGAGGTACATTATACTAAAAAAGTCCACTAGATGTCACTCTGTTTTGAAATAGCATGCAGAGCAACTTAGTCTGCTCACAGGAAGTTAGCACGAACAAAATCACTCCTGACATGAGGCCTCTGTTTGCTGTGATTTTCAAAGGTAAAGTAATACTTTTGACATATTATCGTGCCTAAGGAGTTACTGAACATAACTGTGTCATTTGAAACATAAAAAAGAAAGATTTAAAAGAGTCAAATAATTTTTGAAAAACATGCTCTACCAAACAGTTCATTTGGCAATTCATGGTAAAGGTAGTGAAGCTAAGCAAATCTAATTAATATTGACTATTTACAAAATAAATAAATAAAAAAAACATTTCTGACCATTAACTGATGTTCATATGATAAAGTTTGATACAATATCATTATATGTAATGAAATAACTTTGGAAGTTGTCTAAAACATGCTTGACTGAATGGTTCAATTGCCCTTTTGTAGTAAAAGTCGTGATGCTTACATTTACAATCATTACATTTTAAAAAAGTGGAATAAAAACCCATTCACAACTTTTGTGAAATAAAAACACCATTACTGTTGATATAATGTTATTCATCAATAAATATTTATGTAAGTATGGTATTTCACCATTTTATGGTGCTACACCATGCACGTTTCTGACCCTTATACCAGAAAATCCGACTGTTAAAAGGATCCTGATTATCCACCTAGACAAGCCTAAGAGACTGGAGACTCTTCTTTTGATTCTATGGATGAGAAGGAGTTGCTTCAACGAGCATATCTCCCAAACCAACACCTTATGAGAAGAGGGAAAAATGTCAAACCTTTTACTTGGTAGAACTAGAGGACAGTCCTGACCCTAGTTCACCCCTAAACCAAAACAAAGGCAGGAGAATCTAGAAGTATGAGGATACTGACGCATTCCAGGTTCCCGATCCAAGTTTTGAGTCCTTGATGCTGCAACGGCAACATTGCCAGAAATGCAGTGTTCTCCTGCACTTAAATGCAAACCAGCAATATTTTGTACCATATCACCAGAAATGAAGTGAATCTAATGGCCAAAAACATTTGTGCAGCTTCACCATCAAACAACTGATTAATTTATTTCTGCTATAGTCTACAGTTTATTTGAGTTTTTCAACATTTTTTTTGTATTTGTAAATTTATTTTGATACATTGACAATCATAATTTATTCAAATTTGAAAGTAGAAAGAGTTATGTTTGCATAGAAATGTCATTTATTTCAGTTAAATACATACAAATGTATTTAGCTTTGGGATGCATAGTGGCGTAGTGGTTAGCGCTTTCGCCTTGAAGCAAGAAGATCCCCGGTTCAAATCCCGGCCTGGGCCTGGGATCTTTCTGCATGGAGTTTGCATGTTCTCCCTGTGCATGCGTGGGTTTTCTCCGGGTACTCCGGCTTCCTCCCACAGTCCAAAAATATCCATCCATCCATCCATCCTCAATACACTGCTTTATCCTCACTAGGGTCATGGGGGTGCTGGAGTCTATCCCAGCTGACTCAGGTGAAGGCAGGGGACACCCTGGACAGGTCACCAGTCTGTCACAGGGCTACATATACAGACACACAATCACACTCACATTCACACCTACGGACAATTTAGAGTAACCAATTAACCTCAGCATGTTTTTGGACTGTGGGAGGAAGCCGGAGTACCCGGAGAAAACCCACGCATGCACAGGGAGAACATGCAAACTCCATGCAGAAAGATCCCAGGCCGGGATTTGAACCGGGGATCTTCTTGCTGCAAGGTGAAAGTGCTAACCACTACTCCCACTGTACAGCCCAGTCACAGGAATGCCACATTAAAATATAAAATAAATAAATAGAAACATTTTGTTTTTGCTTTTATCTTTTCTGTTTTTCCTTTTATTTTTCCATTTTGTCATTGTCTTTTCCTTTTCTCACTGCTTTTTCCTTTTGGTGTCCCTGCCTCTATTTCAGTTTTTCTTTTTTAATAAATTTGCAAACATTTCTACATTTCTGTTTTTTTCTGTCAAGATGGGGTGCTTAGTGTACATTAATGAGAAATAAAATGAACTTTTTTGATTTTGGCAAATGCCTGCAATGACACAGAGTGAAAACTTTCAAGAGGTCTGAATACTTTCTGTACCCACTGTAGATATTTCGCTGACCGAAAATCAGTTAGACTACTTAACAACATGTTCAGCAGTTTTAACAACAGCATATTTAACAGGTTCTAAATTATTTTCAACACATATACAGGAATATTTTAACCCCACAAGATCCTCTTCAGGTTGATATGACTGTCTTTTTTTCTTGTGACATATTCATGACTATCACACATATTCAAGTTATTATAACTCTTGTGCTTATTCATAACTATCACACACAAAGTAATCTTAACCACATTTGCCATACATTTCATAATTTGGTGGAGAAAACAATTTCAACCCTACAAACAAATATTAAGAACTTATTACAATATCAATTCATACCAGCTCACCAGCTGTTGTAAGAGTATGAACAAGGCTCTTTGTCCTTGATGAGGGTTATTCATTAATCAGAAACATTACAGAATTTTAACTGAATAAATACATTAAGTTAAATGCAATTGCCACCACACGGGCATCATTACTTCAGTGCTAGTCATATGTAATGGTGACCTATCACACAGACCATACCTAGGCTATACTAGTTACTTAAAGGTGGGCAAGCATAAACAACTAATGGTGGAGTTAACCCTAGGAAGTAGAGGGCTGACAGAGCAGCTATCGTACACACTTTCTGAAATTAATTGTTTTGAAGACCTGCCTGTGAACAAGCTGACTGGTTAATTCAGCTTTGGTCAGAACTCAAAATAGAGATGAAAATATAAACTTTGCAGAAAATAAAGAAATCAATGTATAAACATGTGAATTCATCCCGTTTGCATGCTCACTGGCATGCATGTGTGAGGAAGTGCAGGATATTTTTTCTGGTTTTGTCACAAGTTAGTATGAGCAATTAAAATATGAATATTAGCTCAATACTTAAATGTTGTCACTGATGGCTAATTTAGAGCAGGCTTTGCATTAAAAAAAAACATATTCATGTGCCCCGACTTTCATTATATTTATTCAAAATTTCACTCGGTACTCTCAAACTTGGGGAACTTGTGGTCATGTCAGTTGTTGTTTTCCTATACTGGTGTTGTGGAAATATCATGCTGTTTCTCTCCTTCACAAATGAGTCACCTGTGTCCTGGTGTTAGACCGTTCACATTTATGCTTCAAAAATTGTAAACAGAAAAAAAGACAAAAAAAATTTCTTGGGTGAAAAGCTAAAAAAAAATGGGTACTTCTGATTTTCCATGCAGGGCAATATTTTCACTCTACCTAGTATTCACTGGCATTTTGCAGACTTTCAAGGGCAAATTCAATCTCTTAAAATGCCTGCAGAGGTTGACAGGGACACATTTGACTACATTCACATCAAAGTGTAAGTGCAACACTCCAGTCCACATCAACCGTAATAGCTACACAAGTCAGACTTGTCTGTACTTTTGTTTGATAGTTTGATTGTTTACAAAGTAAGGAAAAGAACTAACCTAAGAAAACTAAAGATTTAATCAGTAAACTAAAGTTGAACATATATGACACTTAACACAGACCAAGGACAGCACTGGCTTAACAAAACAAATAATATACATAGATAGTGGAGATGGGAAAAATGAAATGAGACTATTTTTCACACAGTTTGATTGGGTAACAAGTTCTGACTTTAGACGTGATGTCAGGCTCTGTGCTCCTGGTATGTATGTGCAAAAATTAAGTCCAAGATGGCACCGCAGATGGCAGCCTCGGCACTGCGCTCTATAGGAACGACTCCACCTCCAATCACCTCCTGAACTTTCCAGATGACACAACAGTCATCAGCCTGATCCAGGACGATGACGAGTCAGCGTTATTGGCTGGAGGTTGAGCGGCTGGTGCTCTGGTGCAGCCAGAACAACCTGCAGCTGAACACTCTCAAGACTGTGGAGATGTTAGTGGACTTCAGGAGGCAGCCCTTGTCACTGCTCCCCTCACCATCAGCAACAGCCCTGTGTCAGCTGTGGAGTCCTTCAAGCTCCTGGGGACAACAGTCTCTCAGGACCTGAAGTGGGAGACGAACATCCGCTCCATCCTCAAAAATAATCAGCAGAAGGTGTATTTCCTGCAACAGCTGAAGACACATGGCTTGCCACAGGAGCTGTTGATCCAGTTCTACAGTACAGTCATCCAGTCTGTCCTGTGTGCCTCTGTCACTGTGTGGTTTGGATCAGCCACACAGGACAGAAACAGACACAGGGCACAGTAGGGACTGCAGAAATGATTACTGGAGCCCCCCCGCTCTCCATCCAGGAACTGTTCAACACTAGAACCAGGAAAAAGGCAGGAACATCATCAGAGATCCCACTCACCCCGGACATACACCCCTGTCAAAAGTTTTGAGACAGGTTCTAATTTATTTGAATGAGAAAGTGTCTCAAACCTTTTGACAGGGGGTGTAAACTGTTTTCCCCTCCCCCCTCTGGCAGAACCATTTCTACACTAAGACTACCAGACACAAAGACAGTTTTTCCCCTCTGCTATCACCCTAATAAACAGCTGAGCCGTTCCTCCACACCTGTACAATAGACATGTACAGTATTTTTTGCACCATGAACAACATTCTCTGCTTTTGCACTGCATCATGCACTTATCACTTTGTCACTACTGTGCTTATATATTTCTTTCTAGCTTGTAAATATCTTTATATATGTTATGTTTATTTTATTATTACTATTTTTTCTCCTTGCTCTTTCTCTAGTTTTTATTTTATTTTATTTACTGTCTTTCTATATTTCTCGGGTTACACCAACAGCCAAAACTAAATTCCTTGTATGCTGTGTATGTACTTGGCCATTAAAGCTGATTCTGAAATAAGTTGATTTAAATAAAGAAGAGCTGCTGGTCTCGGTCCTTATAATCTTGCGTGTGTATCTGGTATGAATCTAGTTATTCTGACTGTAACTCAGGAGCATGTGATATCTGACAATGCAGGGCCAATTTCAGTAATTATTTTCATTCATTAGTCAGTTTACTGATATCAGAAAATGATTAAGTTTTGATTTTATTGTCTCTTCAAAAAGTTGAAAATTCCACAATGTGTAGCATGTAAGTTGAAGAAATTAAAATTGAAGATGCAAAAGTCACATTTGCAAAGCAGTCATTTTGTTGGAAAGATGCAAACAATATTACAACTTTAACCCTGTAAAGCCTGACCCATCAAAAAATAGCCAGAAAATTCTAATTTTTTGGAACTGACATATTTATCACTCCTTTTAACAAAAATTGTTTGTATCACATATGATACATTAGGCGTTTTGGGTAACTTTTTGCTCACAACAGTCTACAGTGAAACTCACTTGCTCCAGTCTGCTGTTAGCATTGAGTGAGCTGAAGCACTTCATAACAAGAAAATAATATAATAACAGATAAAATTAAAAGAAAGAACAAAATAACAAACTTCAGGAAGCTTGTTCTCCATCTCCCTGTAGATTCTCACACTGAACATATGTACTAATTTCCTATGTATTTACATGCCTAGACCCTGCTCTACCCCCTCCTCATCCTCATTTTCCACAAACTGCCCCATGTCACTTGTGTTTCCATCCAGTATCTCCTTGATGACATTTTCAGGGTACTTTATTTTTCTCTCTTCTTTGTCTAGTCATTTTGACATCTAAAAATTGGTCAATATACTTTAGCGACTATGATTTCAGAGTAATTGTTATTGTACAAATACTCAGAATGCATTTGAAAATGGCGTTTAAACCAGTCACCGTCCCGAATCATGAACATAAACATCCATAACCTCAACAAACGGTCCTATAAACAATACAATTATAACTAAACACATTCTGTATATACTGTGTCATAAAAGTTATCTATATCTGTATATCAGGTACATAAGCTCCAGAAAGGCACATTTCCACTGATCACTTTAAACTAAGTTATTTTATGTTGTTATGTTATGTTACGTTAATGTTATGTAAATTTTTCTTATTACATAGTGTTAAAGTTATGTTAATACTTTTTTAAAAAATTTTGTTAAATAATTTATGTTTATTATTTGATTTTCTATTTGTCTAGTACAAGAGGGTACTGTAAAATACCGGAGTTAATTCCTTGTATGTGCTCACATACTTGGCAAATAATCGTGATTCTGATTCTGATTAATTAAGTGAATTAAGTAACCAAAGTAGTGTGTTGATTACATTTGCACTGTAATTTCTTTTCTCTGTTCTTCTCTAATCTTTTTGACATATAAAAATAAGTCAATAAAATACAGCGATTCTGATTTCAGAGGAACTGTTCTTGTAAAATACTCAGAATGCATTTGAAGATGGCATTTTCATTCCTTCATTAAATTAATTAAACAATTAAAATAGTATGTGTTTGTATTTTTCCCAGGTATAATGTATATTACATTACAAAATGGTATATGACAATTCAGGAAAAAAGTACGTTATAATCCTGGAGTATCATATATGATACAGACATTTTGACATGGTTTAACTGAAATACAAACAATGAATTACTTAGTAAATATGCATTCTTTTCATGCAGAAACTACTTATTTTTAAAAAATTTAGATGTTATTGTTACCTTAACTTTTTGAAAATTAGCAATGATTTTTCTGAAAAACGTGCATGGACGATTTCATGAAAGTAGCCATTTTGAAAAGGGGCAAAATACGACTTCAGCTGCCAGTAGTGGAATGATAATTCACAAGGGGACCGAAAACATGTATCAGGTTACATACAAAGGTTTTAAGGAAGCTACTTATCATGTTGATGAGATAGAAGTCTCAGAAACTCATGTATCATATATGATACAAAAAACTGGATAAATGCATGACTCTATCCGGTAAACTGCAACATTATGTTCATAGAATTGTGAATCTCAGAAATATCCCATATATTAAAAATAGATTGAGTATTGTCTTAAATTGAATCCACAAAACCAGAAATAACAATATAAAAGCAAAACAATGAAAGCTGAACTTGAACTTCCACAACTGTATCATGTGCCAATTAGTATACATGCAAGCAAACATATACAGTTTTTTTTTTGTCAATATACATAGATCAGAGTCTTTTTGCACTTTTTCCCCCGTTTGTTTGTCTTTAGACTGACTGCTAAAAGATGAGATTTGAGTTCACTCCAAATGGGAGGACCTTAAGTGGTAAAAAGAAAGAAAAAAAGAAGCAGTGGCAAGTGAAGTGGGTAAGCTTTTGTTCACTCTGACTGGTGGGATGCATCAGTGGTTGATGGGAGCCATTTATGGGACTGTTAATTTGTCCAGCCAAACAATGAATCCTCCTTAATTGACAGAATCCATTGTGGTTACATCTCTCTCTGTCCTCCCTCTCTCTCTCTCTCTCTGTTTGCCTCTCAGTCTGTCTCACTTTGTCATCCCATCCAAATCTGCAGTGTACCATGTTCCCAACTGTGTGCTAGAGCTACCATTACACTGTGTGCATGTGTGTGTGCAGAGGTATAAATAGATCCTCTTACCAAACTGAATTGATTAATAGCATGTTGAAGCCCAAAAGCGATGCTGAGCAGTGGAGAGACCACTGCTAGAAGAGAAGAGAGCCATTAGGATTTCACTCTTACGTTCACTGACCTACAAACACACACGTCCACACACCCGCGCACAGCTTGAATTTAGACTCCTTACATAGCAATGATTCAGATTCAATACAATCGGAGAATCACAGTTTAATGTACGCATTCTCTCTCTCTCTCTCTCTCTCTCTCTCTCTCTCTCTCTCTCTCTCTCTCTCTCTCTCTCTCTCACACACACACACACACACACACCACACACACCACACACACACACACACACACACACACACACACACATCACACACAATGTAATTGAGATGCCTGGCAACTGCGGCGTTGAGAGGTTTTGAGAGTGGGAATAAAAGAAGCCACCTGCCTCAATTAGTTTGAGGACGGAGGGGTAGATGGAGGGAGGCAATGACTGTGTGAGAGAGATGAAAAGAGAGAGAGTGGGTGGAGAGAAGCTGGAGGGAGACAGAGATTGAGCGAGAGAGCTTCAGTGGAGCAGAGAGGGAAAGGAGAATGGAGGTAAAAAGAGGAGTAGGTGGGTGAGAGAGAGAGAGCGCACAGGGAGTGGCTGATTGGGCCTTTTAAAGGCCCATACTGATGCCTCCAGTTTTGGAGCGAAGCTGCTGATTTCCAGTAGTCTGCTACTCAGTTTGAGAGGCCCATTTTGTTTCCTCTCACTTATTCAGTCTGAAAAGAGTGCTACAGTGAAAAGGCTCATTCAGAATCACACTGACATCTGCAAGAACTGAGCTGTACCTTCACCTGACAGGCAGATCTGGCTTTACCCTCCTGACCTCATGATGTAATGTCCAGGTATGGAATTAAGACCCTTATTGTTCCATTCATTTTGTCCGACAATGAAGTACCATATGACCTAAACACATGTCCAATTTATCAAACTGCCACAAAGTAATTTTACAGAATTCACTCACTATCCGCTATGTAGAGCATGCTATTTGCTTTTTGCCCACTTTATTGGAGTCACCAAATTCTGAGAGTATATTTCATTCACTAATGCCTTCAAAAATCCCAGATGGACAGAGAAATGGTGCCACATAGCTTGTACACTTTCTGAAAATAATAATTCCAAATGCAATGCACCATATTTTAATGAGCAATAAAATGAGGGTCCTTAAGTTTATAAAGTTGTCTTAGTTCACTGCTCAGTACTGAGTGTGGAAGAGTATTGAGTCAGTGAAAAAGGACATGTTTCTGGACACAGCTCCCATTGTTTGTGTCTTATATAACATCCTGATATGCCCACCACCAGCCCACAGCTTGTCCCATTAAATTACAAAGAAAACAAAAACCCTACATGCCCCAAAGCACTTGCTCCATTACCCACTATTATAAAAGAGAAGTCTAACCTCACACAAAGTTCATTCATATTTGTTTCCAGGTATGATGGAGGCTTCTGAATATATTCACTGTAAAATGATGAGAGATAATTTTAGGAAACACATTTTTACATTTTAGGCTAGTTCAGTCGTTACAACTAAATGTGGTGCCTTTAATTCTCATAAACCTTTGGAAAGCAAATTAAGTGCTTGTAAAAAGAGAATTAATTTTCCCTGAACAACTGCAGCAGTATATGATGGAATTGTTCATTTTCAACATTAAACAAGGACAAAATAGGTCTTCATTTAAACAGCCTCTTTTGTTATTGGCATGCTAATCTGTCAGCTTGTCAGAAGTGGATCTCTCATTATGTTAAATCCACGAGTTCAAGCTGAATTTGTGGCCAGACAATTTGATGACTGCATTCAATCCAGCCTCAAACTACACCAGATCCTTATTAAGACTTGAGAGTTTGTATTTGTCACATACCCAGCCTGTGTAATACAGTGCAAGGTGACTGCTCCTCAAGGCTGTGCAAAAACAATAAAACATTTAAAGAGCATGGAAAATAACTATAGAAAAGTTTTACAGTTGTAATTTCCTGTGTGTTTTAATACAAATCCATCAAATGGATAAAAGTTAAGTTTTTCATCTGTCAATTCAATAAATGCATTTGAATGAAAACCTGTGAAATATCACACACTGAATCTGACGCAGTTTGCAGCACTATATTTATGACTCCACCAAAGGAATGCGGCAGAGCAATGTGATGATTGGTGCGGATTTGGTCTGTTTATCGGGGCGCAACATTACTCAAAAACGGACAAACAGGTTTGGAATGAAATTTTCAGGGAAGGTCCAGAAATGACACAAGGACACCTCATTAGATTTTGGCACGAATGCGGCTTATAGTCAGGATCCACGGATTTGTTAAAGATTTCTATATCTTTGTGAGATTGTCACACCTGCAGCCTCGGCCTTCAGATAGTGACAGTACTCTCCCCCTCCCTTTCCTGTCTCTGAGCAGCATGTGCATGTGGCACTGGAGGCAGCAGGTGTGTCTAATCCCTAATCAGCTGGACAGGAGTGAGCAGGTGGGGGGAATTCAATCACTACTCCGTGGACATAAAAGCAGATGTTACTCACGACTTTGATGTGGACTATGAACAAGCAATAGTCTGAGGGGCCGTTTACATGAGGATCGCTTGCAGGTGAAACGGCAAATATATTTCAACAAAACCCCTACCGTTTATACGAGGACGGCGTTTTGGGGCTTGTAAACGCAAAAATTGAAACCAGCCTCCAGAGTGGAAAGTAGAAAACGCTCCGCCGTTACGTTTCCCGTCTAAACAGCAAAACGCAAAACTTTGCCGAGATCTGACCACGTCGCGCACGCGATTACGTCAATACGTGCTTTCGTTTGCCGGCCGGTACAAGGACGTAAACAAAGATGTGTGATTATTTCCATCCTTCCTACCTCAAGCACTCTGGCAGCTCTATGTACACTACAGGAGTCGTACTTTCCATAAACAGATTGCTCTTTCATGGTCCCTAATATATAAACACAACTTCTCTCCACATAGATCTTACATATGGAATAACAAAGACATAACATATAGAAACAAATCTTTATTTTACCCTGCCTGGTTTTCTCATAATATACTACTGGTTCATCAGCTGTTTGACTCCAATGGTTTATTACTCACATATGAAGATTTTATTTCAAAACACACCATTTCAATCTCTGCTCAGAATTTAACATAATTATTAATGCAATTCCTGCTGGTGTTTCTTTATTATTTAGAGGCTCAGTGAACCAGATACCAGCTCCCTTGCCTCTGGATCCATCTAAGAGCCGAAGTAGGCAGATTTGTTTCTCAACAACACGTACAGCAATAGTTTCATACGCACTTTGTTTCAAAGGGACATAGTGTCTCTTCCTTATGTAATGTTTTTATTGAATAGCTATTACCTAATCTTGATTGGAAAAAAATTAGGATCTTACCAACTAAATATTTGATTAACAACAAAATAAAAGAAGTGTCTTTTAAATTAATTCATTAAAATTATCCTTCTAAAATATTTCTTTACAGCGTTTTGGAAAACATATTGATACTAACTGCTCTTCTGTTCAAAATGCTCTGAAGATAATTTTCATTATTTTGGTCTTGCCTGTTTCAAATGATTTCTGGAAAGATGTTTGTCATTTTATTTCTACGTCTATTGACAACAGTTTTACTCTTTGTTTTGAAAATATACTGTTTGGTTACACTTCTTTTACTCCTTCCAAAGCAGACAGTATTATATAATTAACCTCATCATTTTACTAGCTAAATTTCATATTCATAATGCAGATATATAAATAAAACCTTGTTTTTTTTTCGCTTCCAAACGAAACCAACAGTATATCTACACTATTAAGAACTCCACTAACACTGAAGCCATTAAAACTGTACATTTGTGTAATGTATTTAATGTTTTTCTGTAATCTGTTTCTTATTTGTGACCCCTGGCAATACTTTTCTTTATTTGTTTTTTTGTCTCTGTGTTTCAACTGCTTTGTTCTATTCGACTGTTCAATTAAAAAAAACAAAAAAACTACAGGAGTCGTACCAACAAACGTACAGAATCTGTACAGATTCCATTCATGAACATTTACCGCGGCGGAGATCCAAAAGGGAGACAGTAAGGATGCGCGTAGACATGGGGAGTTTATCACAGGCGCCACCAGCTGCCTGGCATGCATATCCAACCGAATTCCACACACTATAGAGCCACCGTATATACGCAGATTTCCTTCAAAGACCGCTCGTCTAAACGTGAAATGGACAAGACGCCACTTTTGCGTTTTTCTGTTAAGATGGTCCTCGTATAAACGGCCCCTGAGTCTGTGTTCTGTTAGCTCTCTTTGGGGCTTTGACTTTAATTCTCGCTGTGTGCTCCCTTCCAGTCTGGACTCTCACTTGCTTGTGTCATCCCTTGGAACCCCAAACCTCAGGCCTCTTCATTCATTGACTCCTGGAAATCTGGACCCCCCACCTCTGACTCTGGATCATTCACCCACACACCTGGTTTTGGCTGCCTCATCCTTCCTCACGCACCCCACCGTCTGTCTCTGCCACCAGCCCAAGACCCTCAACTCCAGCCCGGTTCTTCCCCCTACTCTGTTTCCCTCACAGCTAAGCTCCTACTCCTGAGCCAGACTGGTTGTTGCAGTACAGTATTTCTTGGTAGTTTGTACGTGTTGTATTTTGTAAAATTTGGAGGTTAGTTTAGTTCCTGCTCTGCTTAGTGTACACTTGACATTGCATGCCAGTTTAGAATGGTTCAAGTTGTTCATTCACTTTGTTGGTGTAGTTCTTCCCTGCCTGGGTTACACCTTCTTTGGGTTAGTGTTTTTTCTGTCAGCCCATGAGAGGGTTTAGTTTCCCTGTTCCGCCTTACATGGTTTCGTTGTGACCACTTTGTTACTTCTGGGTGTAGTCCTTTTGCTAGTTTTGTAGTTCTGCATTACCTTTGTTTGTGGCGTAAATAAAAGCTTTTACTTGCTTGAGTCCGTTTCTCATATCCTGCACCTGAGCCTCTCTAGTGAACCGTAACAGATAGTGGCACGGCATCACTGTAACCATGACACAAGGGAACACACTCAGCTTCCCGCTGACGATCACTTGATTGTGATCCTACTATAAATCCACCGCCGTGGCCTTATCGGGACTCATCTGTCAAAAATCATACAACAACTGAGCAGCCTTGGAGTACTGCGCTCTGAGTTCTTTTCTTATGTTCTTCTGGGTTTTTTTTTTGGCTTCTAAATATAGTTGATCTCTGATTGGAACCAGAAACGTGTGGTGATGCCACCCTGGTAAAGATGATATAATGTTGCGGAACATTGTGTACTATTCATATTATTTTTAGTAACCACAACCAGACTCTGATTAGGGAGCAATAGTTGCTTAATATTAACCAAACAACCATGTCAGCTGCACTTTTCAATATTGTCAAATAGTGAAGAATTTCTAATGAGTAAAAATTAGTGGTTTTGAGTAAATTTTGCTTTTTAATATATTTGGCCATTGGTTCTGTTCATTAATACATTCAATTTGCAAAAGTAATTGATGACATTTTAGTGCAAAAGGCAAATCCATTCCGAACATCCATCACCTTTACAAGAAGACTTCTTCAGCTTTGTCTGACCATACATCCTGCAGCTGTGAAGACTCAGTTATGTGAGGCATTAATATTTTAAGCAACCTCAAGTTGAGTGGTATTCTAAAATCTGTTTGCTCATTTGCTGACGGTCTGAACTGTGAAAATAAACCCAAGTCTGAGGGGTAGAATATTAAAAAAAAGAAAGTGCAATGTTAAAGGAGCCTATGGGTCTTTGTGTGTCACAAATAGCTGTGAAATTAAAGAAGGAAAACAAAGAGGAGCTCTTTAATTTCCTGGTCAAACACAACATTTTGTGTGTGAAAAGGTCAGTCAATTTTGAAAAGTTCCATCCACACAGATGGCCCCCTTTTCCAACATCAAGAATGTGTGAGCAAAAAGGCCATCTGATCACCTCATTCAGGACCTAAACCGTGACACATTATCAGGAGCTGAAAAGAGAGTTCAAACGAATACTGATATTAACAGGTGGACACAAACAGCTTAATGTCTGCTGTGGAAAACTGTTTAACACAACCATCAGAATGCAATATAATCACACATTTGTCTATCAGAAAAACAATCAAGCATTTCTTTATAGATTTATCATACACTGTAAGAATTTTCACTGTAAATTACAGTAAATATTGGGCTAATAATTGCATTACTTTCACAGCAAGTCGCTGTAAATATTTTCACAGCAATTTACTGTAATTAATTCACAGTAGTTTACTGTAAAATTTTTCACAGTAATTTACAATAAAACAACAACACTTTATTGTAAATTCACGGGTTGCCATGCCCAAGGAATTACAGTAATACAGCAGTATTTTAGCTGTGGACTTACTGTAAATTACTGTGAATAAATACAGTAATTGCTGTTGAAATATTTACAATGAATTACTGTAAAAGTTCAATTTAATTCATACTGTAAGATATTGTAAAATTCATTTGTTAATTGTGATTTTACTGCACCTACACAACCATGCTTTCATATGCTCAATAAAGAAAACAGAAAAAAATGATAATTTGTTTTTTTTTAACTTTTTAATGTAACTGCTTACAGTAAGTGCAAAGTGCAATTAAATTTAACAGGAACATGGCAGACATGCCTTTTTTTGGTCAAGCCAGTATGAAAAAATGTGAACAATAGAATACATGTTACATTTCACTGCATTATATTGAATAATAAACACCTACAGCATTATAAACAGTTTAACAGGTTCTCAAAGTTTGAATGACTGAGGGCCAGTTTAGGGACCCAACATTAAATTGCGGGCCATCAAAAAAAAAAAACTCACTGTCACTTTGTTTAGTAAGTCCATGGAAAAGTTAGTTCTTATTTATATAAAGTTTTGTTTAAAAAAAGAGGCAAATTGTGCCTAACTTTGTAGGAATATGAGACTAAGTTTTAGTGAAGACGTCTTGGGGACGTTAGTCCTTATAAAAGGCTAAAATGTGCTATAGTAGCATCTAATTTTGTATTAAAATAATAATATAAAGACTACATTTTCTCATATATTTTTTAAACATTATTGTGATTGTTCTCAATTTTTTAAAGCACTTTTCATTTGTGCATGAAGGGATTGTGTATTACTGCACATCTTTTTTTGTGAAATAAATGTAATTTTTTTTGGGATGCAACTTTGAATTTGGGGTACTAAGACTGGACTATTTGAGAACCACTGCCTTGGCTCATCATGAGCTGCCAGAAAATGCCTCCAATGGCCTCACTTTGAGAACCCATGCCCAAAACAATTTCAAATAAACAAGTAGGAGACGTAGGTTCCCTTGGCAAACATGCCTGCATATTCTGAACAAAATGTAAACAGCTCAACAAACACTTAAAAACGATTCAATATAAAATGTGCAACAGCAAAAATGTGCAAACAGTAAAACCACTCAAAGTCAGACAGGAGAATAGATTCCGTTGGCTCTTATTGTAATGTGGTGGTCTAAAGATGTCCTTTTGAGATGTTTTCATGCTGAAAAGTTAACAAATATTAGCGTGGTTGTATCAGGTTGAAGACCATAACAGGTGTTTTCCAGTGTTTAAACAATAAAGTAATAAACATGTTGTCTGGATCAGGAATAGTGAAAATTGTGTTTTTGCTATTCAAATTACATGAAATCAAAATGGCTGCCAAACGGAATCCAGGGGTCATGACAAACAAAAGGGATACCCTTAAGTTGTTAAAGGAAAAAAAAATCCATTCCGTCTACATTGCCTGCCACTCAAGTCCACAAGCTTCCTCATCAGTGTGCTGACATGTGGGTTTGATGCCTCCACGCTTCTCTCTTGCCTTGGAGCCCGTTTCTGGGTTGATACTCAAGAAGCATCTGAAAATCAAATAATCAATAAAGGCATTAATATCAGGTGATCTTTTATTTTTATCAATCCTCTGGACTTTTTGTCCGTTGAGGGAAATTTTCCCTTATTTTTTGGCCCATAACTTTCTCTGTATGACTTTTGGCTGGGATGCTTAATTTTATGTAACTTGTCAAAACTTGGTTTTTAATTTTTTTCAAAAAATGCATTCATTTATACCCTTAAAGGATCTATAATCTGGTGTTTATATCTGTTTTAGATGTTGAAAATGACCGAAAATGGCTGATTTTCAATATAAAAGTGATCGGAGACGAGAGATTTTTTATGTGGTATCAGACCCTTGGATATGTCAAAGATTGGTAACAAGACTGATTTTGATCCATAATTAGTTTTTTTTAGTTTCAGTTTTTAAATAAAAAAACACTCATAGTTATACCCTTAGTAGACATTTTTGTCCCATAGTGTGCATTAGTGTGTGTATGTGTCAGATTCTCATGTTTGAGTGAAATTTCTCCTTAAGCAAGGGTGTGAACAGAGGAAGCCAATAAAATGTTAATTTTAAAATTAACATACCTCTGAATAAACTCCAAAGTGCATGAACTTTTCTCAGGGTACTGGAGATTAAGATTGTAGAAGCTGGCAAAAAGTGCAGCCAACCCGCTCAAGATGTTGCTGTGTGGTCCCATCACTACTTGTTCCTCAATGGACAGCATCCACGCCCTTGGCTTCATCAGGTCACCTGAAATGAACAGATATGTACTGTCATAAGGATGTGGAATGCTGAATGTTTCATTTAGATGATTAGCAACATTGAATGATGAAAGAAAAAATAATCAGAAAAGATCAGACTCATAAGAGATGGACATAAGATACAAAATTGAGCAAAAACATGCTCAAAACACCAGTCAGCAAGTTACAATATGTAAACTTATGTAATACATTTTTAATCATTTATAAAATATTCAGTTTTCACATATTCCCTACAAATATCAAGATAAAATCCAAATAACAGTACCTTGTACAATCAAGCAGGGGGTGCTTGGCAGCACCTGCGTCCTTTGCACATCAGCGGCAGTGGCACATGGCTGTAAAATAAGATAACTGTATCATACATCTGTTGCACCACAGTTTGTGCACGGTGCACAGTTGTCAGTTCACTGGCCTCACTGATTTAGAGATTCATCAGTCGGAACATTATGTGTCATAATGACACAAAATAAGACTAACTTTGCCAAAAGTTGGAGGGCCCCCTTTGAATATTTGCCTACGGCCTTAGGGTACTTGGATTAAGAAATCAGACAAAAGGGGGTACTGAAGCCAAAAAAGGTTAAGAAACACTGCTCATATGTGTTATCAAAAATTACAGGGTGCACAAAGGTTAAATGCATGCAAGTCTTAAAGATACTAGTACTGATTACTAATGTAATCAAAACATGCTTACTTATCTTTTTAACAACTTACATCAGTCTAAATAATAATAACAACAATATATGTTGCGGGTGGTATGTAAAGAGGAAAATGGATCGATATCCTGCAGCAAAATCTCTTCAACTACAAAGAACCAGGAAAACCAATGCAAATCTAACTATATAACTAGAGCATATGCAGCAGGTTAATGACCTAAGCTACAGTATCAACTTTTTATTCCATCATTTGGTGGCTTTAAAAAAGTGCTTCAAAGACAGACACCATTGGTTACAAGCCGTTCATAGATATGTGAAATTGGGGCTTAAAATCACCTGACGTTATATTAGGTGCTGCGGTACAAAGAATGTTATAACGCAGATGCAAGAGAAACGTACAGCAGCTGGGTGTTTGCACAGTGTCAAACCCCCGACGTAATGTCTCATATATAGTAATAATCAATCACTTAATTCTCGTTTTACCGGTTACCACTCAGCGTAACACAGGGGCGCTGCCATGTTGTCAAGAAAGGCGCGTTGATAGCCGTCTCTGATGTGTTAGTACACTAAGACAAAGCGTGCTGGGACATGACGTGAATATCATTGCTTCAAGTACCTTAATTATCATCAGCAGATGTGTTCTGGGGAACATAATTGTGCTACAGTAAAGTGCCGTTGAAAATGACGGCAAAAAGAACAAGTTATTCTTTAATTTTGAGTGTCTGAGAGAGTAAGGTTTAGACAAAATGTGGTGCGTGTTATTGAGTACGCGTTTTCCTAAAAAAAAACAAGCATGAAAAAAAAATGGGGCGCGTGTTATAATTATATATGAGAGAATCACGGGCATCTACTACCACAGCCACAATCTCAAATCAAATGTGAGCAAAGATTCACTCTTACCGCGATGCAAAAACGTCACTGTTTATAGCTCACAGAAACAGTTAATCACCCAACTAACCGTGGTAAGGTTAATCCTCGTTGTGGTTGCCGTTACTCGCAGCCTTCGGTGAGTATGGGCTCACAAGGCGATTCACAGGAACAGCGTTGACTGTGTGAAATAAAAAGCGTCAGAGAAAAGAGGAATTAACACTCGTTCAAATGACAATATAGTGAAAGCAAAGGTGGAAAACTGAGGGTAAACTACCTTGACAGAATATGTAGAACCAACTTCTTCTTCTTTGGTGGATCAACGTTTTTTAAAATCTTGAAAATCCGCGGCAGGTCCCACAATTCAGCGCCGGTTCATGGATTTTGCCTGTGTTTTTGCAGTGGATAGTCTTAATACAGTATTTTGCAGGGAATAATGCAATAAAATGCTGTGAAATCTGGTAATAATCAAAACAGCAATATCACAGCAGTTTACTGTAAGTGACACTGGTTTTATAGTAAATTTTGAAATTACAGTCTTATATTGTGAACATTAAAGTTAAATCCTGTAAAGTGATTAGTACAGCAATTTACTGTGTAAAAGTACAGTTGAATATGTGTAAATCCTGGTAATTATTACAGTGTAGGTTTTCATGAAAATGACAACAAAAAATGGAAATGAAGTGGAAACTTTCACAGTGAGGATGCTTGACACTTGTTCATTTCATCTTGGTCTTAATGTGTAATTAGGATGGTGGTTCTGTACGTATGAGAGCTGTATCCCTGCCTTTCTGAAGAGAAGATTTGCTTCCATTTCATTATTGTATAGTGAGAAAAACAGCTTCCATGGGGAGAGAATCAATAACAGGAAATGAGCAGCAGCCCATTTCTTTTGTCAGACTTTCTGCTTTTATTCTGTCTTTGTTGTTTAGAGTTGAGTTTTCCATATCTGTGCACACACAAAAGTGGTATGCGTGTGCATGCATGCATCTTGTTGGCTTTAGGTGCCAGTCCTGTTAATGGGCCAGAAGGTTTTAGGGTTAGGGGTGAAACAAGAGTAGCTCCAGCAATCAAGACTCGGCAGGAGTCAAACACAAGGCCTCCTGTTCCCTGCTGCCACAGCTGGCTAACGGGCTCTGGAAATTGAGGTTGATACACACACACACACACACACACACACACACACACACACACACACACACACACACACACACACAGAATGGGGGCCCTGATCACAATCCTAATTCACACAGGGACATGGACTTCCCCAGTCTCTAATTGAGATGTATTGCCCTGTGTTCCACAGCTTAAAGATGCTACAGTGCACGTACCCGCTAACCTCAGTGGCCTCCAGCCTGTGTCCTGGGGAAATAGAATGAGTTCATGGTCTTCTAAAAGGCTCCAGGGACCTTTTGAAGGGGTTCCACTCAGTCTTCAGGAAAAAAAAACAGTTAAATAAATTTCACAAAAACATAATTCACAATTAATTATTTTCCATTACAAAAAAATAGCATTACTGTAGTTGTCAGATGTATCATCACCTTTCCCAGCACTTCAGTTATATTCTGGATTTCTTCAAGATCCACATTTAAAGGCTGACATAGGTGACATCATTCCTCAGAACATTTGATAACACAACGTTCTACATCACCAGAGCTGATAATTCAAGTTGCTGCATGTAACAGTATTATTCATTCAGCAAATTTTGTCATATTTTCAGGGGACCTACAATAAATCTAATGAAGAACCAAAGTGCATGATTGTTTGTTGTTACAAAAGATGCCATGTGTTTTTAATCATCAGCACATCGTTTTAGAAGTGCATGTAAATCTTTGTTCATGACTGTACTTACCCAATGAGCATTTAATGAGTAATTCACAACGAGGAAAATTGCAGCCTAATGGTGTACATAATTGTTATGCAGACAAGGAATAAGCAAGGATTATATTATACTTGGTGAATTGGTGTGGACAAGAATCTCAAATGAAACTGGGATGAGGGCAATTAATCATGCATAAGTGTCAGAGTTAAAAATCAGTTAATAAAAATACAATAATTCAATTCATGTATTGGAATCAATTTAGGCCCATTATATGTCTGTCTCTCCACAGTTATCTCTGTCAAAGTTACTTTCATTGGTAGTGTAATTGGGGGCTATGAGAAGAGTTGAATTGTGGAATAAATAAGTAAATGACCAGAGAAGGCAAATATTGCAAAACTTGAGTAATGACTGGGTGGAGCACACTTAGAGTTTGCCAAGGAGGACAAGACAAGGAGGTGAAGTTATTAAGATTTAATACAGAACGTAATTAAATCTATTTTTAAAAAATGCCCATGAATAAAAAATAGCTTTATACTAAAAGTCCATTAAAATTCAATAAAAACAAGTGGGCCGAAATGCACAATGTGAGTTAAATACTTAAAACAAACAAAAAATGGCACCGTCCTTGAGCATGGGGGCTAAAGTGCAGTCGGGGATGCAGACAGCCTTCCGATCCAGGTCGGTGAAGTCCCCTCGGTCACACGCACCAGGTCGCACCGGAAGTGAAGGAAACCGCTGCCCCCACGTGTGTCAGCTCACGACGCCGCTTCACTCGTCTCGGAATTCCACCTGGCTGGCCTCTTCTCTGGCACGCTGGGAACCCTTACGTAGACACAACAACAAGCGGCACTATGCGTTCTCGTACAACCACAATGTTAGCTTAGCTCGTGTCCGACAAGTGCTACTACTTTCTCTCTCGGTACTTACATGGCAGACAGGGACTTCTCCCTGCCGCTGCTTGTGAATCACGTCGTAACACCTGCGGGCTCGCGGTCTCCGGTGCGTGTGCCTTTCCTTCAGCCCCTTTAGGACGGTTGCGATGTGGCTTGGCACTCTCGGCGTCTCTCCGCTGCTCTTCCCCTGCTCTCCGCTGCTCCATTTAGCTGCTTTATTGTCCCTGGCTCCAACCACACACAGCTGAGAGTGATCGCCCGGGGACTCAGTGATTGGGGAAAAACATCAAGTGATTTAGGGTGGTCATGGCAACGACAGGTAGGTGGCAACTACTAATTTCACATGCAAATAAACCCAAAACACACAGTAACCCAATAAACCCAATAAATGCACAGCAAACAATAAAGGTACAAGGAAAAACACAGAAATAAAATACCACATCCCCTTGTGCTGGATCACATCAGGACCATCAATGTTACTTGAGTACTTCAAAAATTTATTAGCCTCACCGAGAGAAACAAGAAATGTAGCTTCTATTTGGGGCCACAACTACAGTGCCTTGTGAAAGTATTCGGCCCCCTTGAACTTTTCAACCTTTCGCCACATTTCAGGCTTCAAACATAAAGATGTAAAATTTTAATTTTTGTCAAGAATCAACAACAAGTGGGACACAATCATGAAGTGGAACGAAATTTATTGGATATTTTATACTTTTTTAACAAATAAAAACCTGAAAAATGGGGTGTGCAATATTATTGTATTATTGTTGGGTCCTTTCCTGGACCTCTAACAACGCTTGTGGATCCTGTCTCCTGTCGAGTCACTGCTGCTGGCTCTTTGCTGGTCTTCAATCCGCACTTGCCACACCGCGTCTCAGTTCACCGGTTCTTTGAGCCTGCATAATCCCCTCAAGAAGCTCGAGAGAGCCCCTTTCATCTGCTTTCCTTTTGCCTACACTGGAACCGGCCACCCACTTCCAGGATGTCAGGGCACACGCTGACCGACCTAAAATAGCACCTCATCCTTGGTCTTCCTTTTCTTCGGGTAATCATTTGCTCCAAGGCCCCCCAGATCAAGACTGGACAAGATTGCTCATAACATGCTCGCTTTGAGCCAAATCTTGAAGGCTCTCACGACACATACACTTACTTGAAGGATATCGACTTTTACCTAAGGTTCCCAAACGCCTCAGTGGATGACAAAATCTGTCTCATAAAAGTGACAAGTCGTGACATCAGCAGCTTCATAGAATGTCAACCTGATTACATCAAAGCCGAATATGACTTGCTCTGTCAAGCCCTCGAAGAAGAATTCACCGACTTTATATCACAAACTGGGTTGACAGCCGCACTGCTAGTCAAGCAGGGACGACAAGAGCCTTCCTAACAATACTATCACCAGCTACGTCAAGCCTATTTTGGGTCCCGAAAAGAACCGGAGATGGAGGAGGACTTGAATTTCAAAACTCTTTGTTCAAAACCTCCATCCCACCACAAGTCACCATTTGGGAGTGTCGGTGTGCCCCCACACCTTAACCAGCTGACAGCTATGAGAACTAGCTTTGAAAGGGTTGCTAGACCGAGACAGAGCCAGACCAGGTCAGCAGAGCCAAACACCATCCTAAGTCTTGACACAACTTCTTTACCGATGGAGCTTGAAGGAGCTTCAGGCGGCAAGTCGCATGGTCCGACCACCCATCTACCTCAGACTGAGTGACCAAGAACAACACCAAAATGGTCCTCAACTCAAGGACCTGGGCAGGCCCACAGACCTGCCAAATCATCTTGGCCTGGCAAAAGCCAAGATCACATGAGACCTGTCTTTAACCGAAAGCCCTCAGACGTCAAACACATCTCCCATCACCAAAGAAGACTTAGAGACAATTAAACAACTGCTCCAAGAGCTCAGGGAAGAAAAACAAGAGAAGGCAAAGCTCGTCTCGGTAATGTCTGTGGCTTCCACCACGGGTCTTCCAGGTAATTCCTCCAGTCAATCAGCTCCAGCTGAAAAAGAATTATACTTGGGACCCCATGAAACTGCAATGAACTCAGGCATGCAGAAATACATGACTGAACAGTCTAACCAGGGCAGTGACAACAAAACAACTTCTAGTGCAGTCTTGGTGGTGCACCTAGACTCCACTGACAGCCCTTCCAGCCAACCAGATGACGCTGAAAATGTGTCAGACTGGGAAGCTGATGGAACCGAATTTCACTCAGACCCCAAGGAGACACACTGGGAGATCCTCAGGAGGGGGGGTGATAACAGGAAACTCCTCAGTGCATTCCTAAAAGTCCAACCAGACTCCGACGATGAACTTTTCGAAGATGACGCATCCACCGTTCCAAAAAGACTTCCTTATCAGCAATTCCTTGGCCACCTCATTAAAAAAGGTGGAAGAGGCCAGAAGTTCTACTTGCCCATAACCGTTGAAGGAGTCCTGAAGCATGAAGCCCTTCTGGACATTGGAGCAGACATCATGGTGATGTCGCTATCACTTTTCTACAAACTGCAGCACAGAATGCGCCAAGCAGGTAGAAACTATGACTATCAGTTCTGTGAGTTAAACATTCAGCCATATGCTAAGACCAATGAGCCTTGTCCATCTAGTGTATGTGTCACCACTTTACAACTCACCTCTCATTATTGGCAAGGACCTTCTCAACCTCTTTGAGCCCATGATTGACTTCAAACACTCACTGATCTGGGCACAGGTCCGCCAGCCTCTGCCAATCGCCACTCCTAGAAACACTGTGACACAGAGTTACAGCCAAAGACCCGAAGGCATAGAAGGCAAAGCCCAACAGACTCCACAGGGCCCATATGACATGTTCCTTTGTACGCTAGATGCTCCCACCACGGCAGTCAAACACTGCCCACATTCTGAACATGACACTGAAATTGAAGACACTGTGTGCACCAGCAGTAGGGCCCTACACAGTTTCCAGCTTCCAACAGAGCCTGGTTTTCCGTTCACAAGACAAACCATTCCTGTGGACACTTCTTGGACATGTGACTCAACATGTCAGCCCAGTCTCAAATTGAAACATAGTCCTACCTCTCTGCTGAGAGTACTAAACAAAGGGGGGGAAAGCTCAATCGAAAGCTCCTCCCTCACTGGTCTGACCCTTACGTGATCAAGGATAAAACCTGTCCTGTGGTCTACCAAACCAAGATCAAGAAAGACCAAAAAGAGCCCACTTTAAATGTACACATCAAAATCAGACCAAAACCTCATAAAGTCTGGATGGGACTCAGCAAAGACAGTTGTACCTCATACCAGAACTAAACATAAGGACTCACAAATGTCCAGAGTAAAAACAGCAACAGGTGTAGAATAAAATAACTTATTCTACAAATCCAACTGTAGAATTAGCAGGTAAAAGGAGACAAATAACTTTACAATTACAAGCATAACTTTAGCAGACGACCAACTATACAATCAAATTAGCACCATGAAATTATAAAGTTAGATAATATAACCACAATAAACCAAGAGAGGTCAGTAAAACTGACAAACAAAGCTGCTTTCTTTCCTTTCAGACTCAGTGAGGAATCACTTGAAGTCATTTCAAACACAGGTTCTTTGTCTTCAGTGAAGTTCACCGCTGACAGTTTTTTTCAATTGCTAACACGCATTGGTCCAAACTGAAGTCACATGTTCAAAATTCTTAACACAGCCTGCATTTCCATCATGCATCTCAGCTAAACAGTAACTCTAAGCCCCAAAACTGTTTCTCACCAACAAAACACTTCAAACATGTCTCAAAATAAGCTCATTCAACCACAACACTAGCATAGACTCACTTTGGAAACAAATGCTGTCAGTCTTAGGACACTGAACTACAAAATACCAACAACAGAGAGCATTACATGAAATGAATTGTAATCTTTCAAGTTTGAATGATTTCTTTTTAGATAAATCAGTATTTTATTATAAAATAAGATCTTTGCACTTTGAGTTTTCTAAATTATTGTGATATATTGCAACAAGAATGAATCGGGAATGCAGCAATTTACTTCAACACATTGATGTATTTTCTCTGTGTCTTTGCATCAGTACTTTGGGACCTTACAAAAAATAAAAAGTTTACTGTCAACAAAAAAAAAAGAAAAAAAAAGCACCCCTCAGAATTCAGGGGGCAGAATAGAAATCAAGAGATAAAAGTCAAAAATCAACATGTGTTATACTGTAACATTCACAACTTGTCATCTGCATTTGGACTCATGTTTCCATCCATTACATCTGATGTCTTCTCTGGAGATGCATTGTGGGTAGAACCTTTCTGAGTGTCTCCTTTTTATGGTTTCTGATGAGACCATACACAAATCACCTGAATCGGTTTTCAGCTGACAACTACACTCAGCTGTGTTTGGAATTACATAATTTTTTTAAATTTATATTATTTTTCAATATTTTGATATGATTTTCCATAGATTTCAATGTGACTGCAGCAGAAATTCCTCATGTTTTTTCCCCAATCATTCTGTTTTAATTGTGTTTTTAACTGTTTTGAACACAGTGTGTTAGCATTTGAAAAAATGTGCTGCAAAAGTCTAGTGTTTTGCAGGTGGTGAACTAGTAACTGAGGGTGCTTTCACACATATGCCTTTTGGTCCGCTTAAAGCAGACTGGAGTCCGCAACACCAGCAAGTACGGTTCGTTTGGGCTGGTGTGAAAGCAGACCAGGTGTTTTTGGTGTGGACTAAAGAACCGGACCGAGACCACCTTCGAGAGGTGGTCTCGGTCCGGTTCTATGTGAACTCCAGTTCGGTTCGCTCCTGGTGAGAACACAAACCTGTCTCCATTCGGACCGGCTTGATGGCGCAGCAGAATTTTTGGTCTACGGAAGCTTCCGTAGCAACCTGCACGGGGAATTTTGGGATAACGATAACGTCTTGCAATGCATCTTCTCCGTGCCAAAAACGACTGTGTAATGTTCTCGTACCGAATGCGAGCTTCATGCTGGAACAACAGCAGTATTTGTGCTTGCTGCATAAAGCAATGATACGAATATATGGCAACTAGAAGGAACAGGAGAGCATAGTTCATTGTTTACGAATAAACCTCGATCCATGGAATAAACACAGCCTGTTATTTTCTTCCAGGATTTTTCCCTCTTCACATGCTGTGCCAATCAGCGTTCACTACGTCATCTAAAACACCTTATTTTGTGAACAGCGCCACCAAACGACTGGGGGGAGATATAACATTCATCGTAGTTGGTTCAACTGCGAAAACACTGGTGTGAATGCGAACCGAACCAGTTGAAAATAGCAACATTGTAGCAACTTTTGGGTCCAAACGAACCACTCTAACGGACTAACAGGTGTGAAAGCACCCTTACTGTCTGTTTTCCAGGTCGACTATGCTCACAAACAGCTAATGAATTTGCTTATGTCTGACATGCTTCAAGACACCAGCTTTAGGTAAACCATACGGCAATAAGACGACAGTCTCACCTGCCGTAACATAGGATTCACCCATACATTTATCCTCTCACTCTAATACAACACGACTACTACAGACAATTACACCTCTGATATGGTGCTAACGACTGCCATTCTTGAACTTGCATATGGTTAAATAACAACTTAAACCACGGCCTAGGACTCCTGTAAGAACTTACCTCTTCAGGAGTTATGTATATAACTTTAACCACGTTCTTTTTCCCTTTTGTTAGCTAAGCCCATAGACTTTATCTATCTATCTATCTATCTATCTATCTATACACATATGGGGGGGACCTATCTGTCTGTTGGCTATTGCATTAGACTAACTCTGTTTCTCCCTGTGTCCTTTCTCCGAGTGTCCCTGGTCCCAGAGCTGGATGCTTCAGATCTGTGGTTGCTGTCCCACCAACTGGTCTAGTCTCCATCATGTCCACTGTGGGATGCTGCTGCTGACCTTCCTCCAGCCCACTGCTTCCAGATGCCCATTTCTGCATCACCCTCACTATACTTGATACTTTCATCTACATACTGTTTGAATTTTACTACCAGCTATATATGTAGTGGCTGCACAGTGGAGTAGTGGTTAGCACTTTTGCCTTGCAGCAAGAAGATCCCTGGTTTGCGTCCCGGCTTTCCCGGGATCTTTCTGCATGGAGTTTGCATGTTCTCCCTGTGCATGCATGGGTTTTCTCCGGGTACTCCGGCTTCCTCCCACAGTCCAAAATTATGCTGAGATTAATTGGTTACTCGAAATTGTCCGTAGGTGTGAATGTGAGTGTGATTGTGTGTCTGTATAAGTAGCCCTGTGACAGACTGGTGACCTGTCCAGGGTGTCCCCTGCCTTCACCTGAGTCAGCTGGGATAGGCTCCAGCACCCTAGTGAAGACAAAGTGGTGTATAGAGAATGGATGAATGGATATATATGTAGTATATTTAATGCCACAGCCGTATACCACAACAGTAAACTATGAATCAATTTTAATGTTAGCTTGTACTTTGTATGTATCATCTATGTTATCATACATGTATCCAATTGTGCGTTATATGTTCCTTGTTCCCCATCCCCTCTTCTCCCATCCCTCCCCCTCTCTACCTCTCTAGCCCTCTACCCTTCTACCTCTCTACCCCTCCACCCCTCTACCGCCACCCCTTAACCTCCTCTGTCCCTCTCAACCCACCGGCCAGCAGGCAGATGGTTCCCCCACATAAAGAGCTGGGTTCTGCTCAAGGTTTTTTCCCTGGTAAAGGAGTGTTTTCTTATCACTGTTGTATTTGGGCTTGCTCTGGGGGTCAGGCATATGGGTTCTGTAAAGCGTCTTGAGACAATTTCACCTTTAATTGGTGCTATATGAATAAAATTGAATTGAATTGAAGAAGCTGCTGAAGAAGCCAGTTAGTTTGAGATGAAGAATGTTGGGTTGCAATTGCTTTGAAGCAAGAAAGGCACAGATTATTGAAACACAAGCTATTGTCTCGGGCTCTCTTCATCAGATGCGGAAAAGTTTGATGGCACATCAATTATTTAGGTCCTGGTGAAGCACCTCAGGCGCTTCAAGCATTGGCTTAGCCTCTACAGTAATGCCGTCCGCAATTAACTGGTGTGTGTGCTGATGAAAAAAGTGGCAATTTAGACACAGGTGAACTCACTCACTCACACACACACACACACCTTTTAATTACAAAAAAACATGGTTTTAAATTACAGGCAGATCAGCTAATTTGGTGAAAACATTGACGCCATTTCAGTTGTAATGATTAATGGGTAGGTGGTGGAGAATTCTGGTCATATTAAAATCAGAATGGTGCAGGTGAAATAGTTTCTAGCTAATGAGAAACGTAAATATTTAAATTAAGCTTTGATGAGCTTTTGTCATTCTCATTTTTCGGTGCACTCAGGAACACAGATTTCAAGGTACAAAGGAATGTCACTTTTTACACCTTCATGGTCATTCTGTATTGTACATGCAAACAGTGCAATGTGTCATCTTCAGCGAGCTGCAAATGTAATGACAGAGTCATTGTTTTGTTTTCATCGTTGCAGTTGCCCATCTGTCTTCTTTGTTGGGAAACAGTAGGTTCTCATGTTGCCATGATATATTTATTCAGTCAGATTAAACTGTGTTAGAATTCACCATTCATTAAATTCAACGGTGCTCTGGTTTGGTTCACATGCTCTTCCATCCCTTTTCCACCTGTCTTTTCATCAAGTCTCCTCACATCATTTCATGTGAGTAAGTACACCACCCTCCACTGCACCACCACTGCTATTACTGCCATTTTCTTCCATCACATTCAATCATGTTCCATTACATCCCATTGCTGACCTTGTGAAGCTGGATGCCATGTCCCTTTTCGTGCCAGCTGAAATGTCACCCATGTTCTCCTGTGGGTGTATTATCCCTCCATGAATAAGATACACGATTGCTGGCACAGACACTTCATTGTTTGAATGTCTTTCTATTGGTCCCATTTCTACATCACTCTTTTGTTTTCTTTTTTCTGCCTCTCCATTCATTAGCTTGCAGTAGCAAGGTGTCAGCAGCTATACTGCGATGCATTAAAATGATGAAGGATAACTTAGGTTACCTGGTCACAAACTTTGGTTCATTCTTTTGAGATGGGATCCACAGGCAAAGAGGAGGGCACACACACACTGAGACACACACACACAGCCTCCACAATTAGCTTCTGCTGTTGGGATGTTTCCTATGTGTGGGGCCAGAAAAAAAAGAAGAGAAAAAAGCGGTAACTATAGTAAGTTATTGAAAGAGCTGCATAAAAGTATGCCTATATGCATGAGTGTTACTGATTATTACAATTTTTTGGAAGACAGAAAAATTGACAATCATAAGCCAACAATAGAAGAGGGTGATATTGACAACCATGCTGTAGGTAGCACTAAAAAGAAAAGCAAAGACAAAGCATGAATAAAGAGCAGAGAGAGAAACAGATAAATAACTACGGATGAATCAAGAGCACAATGATCAAAGGAATGACAGAAACAGTCTTCACCTGAGTTGAATTACAGCTCCAAATCGTTGGGCAATGTTTCAATTGTACCTCAGTTTGTAATGTGGCAAAGTAGCAACAAAGTAGCAACAAATTGCTGATATGCTGGCTTAATTGCATTCGCAATGCTTAGCAAAATCTAACTATTGCTTAAAATGAAAAGATTGTCAGCAACATTTTTTACAGTCTGTGTGACGTCACACAGAAAGTGAGATATTAAAATGCAGAATAAAGTTTCAAAAAAAGTTAAAAGTAAAGACAATTTTGCAACATTTAAGAGAAAACAAATGAAAGACAAAATATAATTTAAAATTGAATTCTGAGAGGTGCTATCTCGCCCCATCACACTATTCAAAACTATTCAAAATGATCTAATTCTGATAGACAATTAATAGTTGTTTTTTTTCTGATCAATTTCTTTGTCGTGAAGATGAAAACCTAATATGCTTTCATCAACTTGCCTCTTTTTAGTTCATTCATTTGTTGGAGCCTTCATTTCCACACTGCAAATCTAAAAGAGCAAATTTAGCACCCTTAGAAATAAAATGAACATTTTTCCAGTGTTTATATGGGAACCACTGATAAAGTGTTAAATACTTTACAGTGTAAACTATTAACACCACAAAAATTGGAACGAACACGTAGTTGGAGTTAAAAGTTCACTTAATAGAGACAATCATGGAGGAACTGGTCAACACTTGACTGATGATCAGATAACACTTGGTGATGTCCAGTCTTACTTAAAATTGACACTTAATAAGTGTTAAATATGCTAATGATACAAGATACTTTTCCCACTGAGATTAACACTTTTAGAGTTATAATTCTAATGTGTGTGTTAGCATCCCACCACCCATGAGCAATAATCAATCCAAAATGCACTGCAATGAAACCATTTATTTGTTCTTCAACAAAAGGTGAGGGCACTAAAAAATGCTGTACAATGATCTGTACAATACAATACCGTCTAAAACATGACTTAGTTTTCTAACAGTTCTTAACTGTGCTTGCCCTATACAATGCAGCTGTCAGGCACAACATAGAAAAATGAGTCTGCACAATAAGACATTTGGACATAATGTCTTGAAGTATCTCAAATCATGAGGTGTTACAACTGAAACGTGTGCTGTCAACAACACAAAAAGCATGTAAATGTTCAACAAATGTAGCTTCCTTTTCAGATACCAAAAAGTAGACCTCATTTTTTCAAAGAATGCTAACGATCTTATTGAATACTGGCATCTCATTGACAAAATCTGTGCAAAGAACAAGACCCGTATGAAATTCAGTGCCATTGTGTTTAACCCAAGTTGTGACACTTTTTTCATTTGTTATATTAATTTCAAAATGGTTTGAAATCAAGTCACCATATTCAACATCAGTGAATTTTTTTCGATTTGACAAGCCCAGATTCAATACCTTTGGTAGACAGTGATTCCCAGTGATAGGCAACAGCTATTTGGTGCTTCTTTGCAAGGGATTTTGTAATGTTCTTGAAGTTTCTTATGCTGCTCTTAAAGAACTTGTGCTTGGCTTCATATCTCATGCTCCAAACATGTACTAAAGGGCCAATTTGTTGTATACATTCAGGATAATGCATCATGAAATGATGTTTTGGGATCAAATTATTTTGAGGGTACAAATGTGTAAATAACCTGTGATGTTCTTCAACTAGATGTTTTAAATGTACAGTCATTCTCTTTGTAATACATGGGGGAAATACAATGTTAAAAATATGCAACAAAAGCAACAACAAATGCCAATGCCTCTGGGACAACATCACCAAAGATCAGAGGAATGTTCTGAATAAGGCATAATGTTTGACTGGCATTAAGCCCAACACTACTGCCAGCACAAAACATGTTTATATGTATTGGATGATTCTTTTTGTCCATGAAGCCACAGCTGAATGCATATACACTTTGGAGTATGTTTTCATTAGAAATAAAATTCTGATTTAATATTTAAACAACAATTTAATTTCATACTGTGCTATGCCTTCCAAAATATCATGCAGTATGTCAAACACAAAGTTATCTGATACGCTGAAGTATGATAAAGAATTGAGTATGCTATTTCGTTTGATCCCAAAACAAGAACTTTCCCTCGGATTCTCAACTAGATAACTGTAGTGTTCCTCATTAGTTAATCTGGTACGTGACACTACACGTGGGTCATTTTCACTAAACACTGTCTGAGCCCATGCTTTGTCAATAAGACACATCCTGCAGTAGTAGTTTGCAGCGAAAGATTCCACATAACCAAGAATTGAGTTTAGACCTAAATTGTAACCTGTTACTTGTGCAATGATGCCATGAAGAGCTTCTTCAGCAAACAAAACTTTCATTCCATCTTTCTCGAGAACTTTTACATCGTCTACGAATGGAGCAAGTATTTTATCAATGCCATATTTTTTTGCATCTTGAGAATGAAACAGAGAAATTAGATGGATATTCATCAGGGATGAATTCAAATGTGGTGGCAAATTGTGGAGTGTAAAATACAAACATCAAAGCTTATGAATGCCTTGTTTTGACCCCCCAGTGGATTTGAGGTTTCAAAGTCATCATAATAAACTTGAATTTGCAATGCATTTTTTGATTTTGAATATAATGGGTGATGTGATTTTCCATCCACTCAGTCTACATTTCTGGTTAGACACACACCAATTAAAAAATATACCTTCAGAAATGAATTCTCCAAAGTCAGGAGTGTGCAGTTTATCGTGCTTCTTTCGGTTTTGATTCTGCACCTTAATTATCATGTTGCCATCTACAGCATGAGCCTGTGAAGGGAGGGATATCAGAATATTTCTTAGATAAATGAAATCATAATTAAATATTTGTATTTTCATAGAATGAATTACAATCAAAACACTCACTACACTCAAAAGCTCCCTGATCAAAATATACTTTTTGGAACTGAAGATGGTCTGTGTGCAGTTGTTCTCTTTCTGCCTGACAGGTCTGAAATTTTGCATACTGCTCTTCACACTTCTTATGATGACTGTAATATCTTTGTATCCTGTCCAAAAAAATGCACTGAAAAACAAAATGGTCCTTTTATGCCAGCTTCCCTGATATGTCATAAATCTTCAAGCTTTACTGAAGATTAAATAAAATTTAAAAGGACACCCGTAGAGACCTCGGCATTAACTAGCACTTGTGTGATTTACTAAATGGCAACATGCCATATACTGTAGACAAAACAAATTGACAAAAGCAAATACCAAGAAATAACTAAATCTGCAGTCCAAAACTCTTAATCTATTTTAAAAGAAACATTATTGGTCTTCATCTGTAACTCTGCAAACATTATTTTTTTTGCTGAGAACGATCTGTGTATTCTACAAAACACCTTAACAAGTGAAACATTCCTGGGGACTCTAACATAGATATTCAAATACATCTAACTTTATATGGTTAGTTTTGCATTATGGCACATTCACTGGTTACGTCTCGGCCTACACGTGCTTACCTGAAGACTGGGATTTTGAATGGGGACCCTCGTGACCCAGACAGCAAACTATGGGTGAATCAATGTTGAATCTATGTTGAGACCTAATGTAGAAATTATACAGAAAGCGCAAGGTTGATAAAATGTTGAGTCAACGTTTGCTTTTCAACCATAAATCACACTTTACCCAGATAGCAAAAGATGTTAAATCAATGTTGAATTAGGGTTAAGAAGGTTGAATTTTGGTTACGGTTGAAGACTGATGGTTGGATCAACGTTGATTCAACAACATTTTGTCAACATTGAAGTTCGTGTTTAAAAGATACCATTGAATCTACGTTGTATTTTGGTTTAATTAAAATTTTGACAGGTCAATGTTTAATTAATGTTGAATCTATGTTTGCAAACATGTAATCTATGTAAGCAAACGTTGAGTCAACATTTTATCAACCTTGCGCTTTCTGTATAATTTCGACGTTAGGTCTCAACATAGATTCAACATTGATTTACCTATAGTTTGCTATCTGGGCAACCATGTTGATCACTATGAAACAAGAGATGGATAAAGTTAATTAAAATATTAGGAGACCAGACAACTGTGGGCTAATAATTAACGTTACGTTCGTCTGGTTATGTCCGAACGTCATATTTTAGTATGGCTAAGTTACGTTACCAAGATACGGTTTAGTCCGTAATATGAAATGAATAAAGTTGACTTTACTGAGAAACAGCGAGTGACTTCACAGCAAAACTCGACACACGGCCAGCTGAAACACTGCCTGTGCTAGCTTAAATTTCTTACAATCATTAGAACTATTAGATTAGCGTTTAGCTAACTAAATGTTAGCCCATTTAACGTTAGCCACGAGCTAACGTTAAACGAGTTTAACGTTAGCCGCGGGCTTAATGATAGCCACGGGCTTAACGTTAGCTTGTGGCTAATGTAAAACGGGCTTAACATTAGCCACAGGCTTAAAGTTAGCCCGTTTTTCAAAGCCACAGGCTAACATTAGTGTAAAACTGATTCCTAATGGCACCTCTTTGCCTGAAAGTAAACGATAACAGTTTAGTAATAGCGTATAATAACGCAATATATGTTAATAGGAAACAAATAAGATGGTCATTCCCCTCTCTCCTGTTCATGCTTGAAGCCAGAGAAGAAAATGGTGGATGGTGGAAGGTCAATTTTAACTTGCTGAAATACCTGGATGTTTGAAGAGTCACTCCTCAGTGTTAAATATTATCAACCCACACAAATATGTTTCCTCACTAGTGTAGAGTTCAGTCTATCAGAAGTAACACCAGAACCTCAACACTTCACTCTAAAATGGCCTAGCACTAGAAATTTAACTCTAGTGAATTTGCTGTGCAGATATTTATTTTCTTCCTTCACTGGCTAGCTTGCCTTGGACTGGACTTAAAAATAGCTCACAATGTCCACATGCCATCTCTCTTGCTGGTTGTAATCATGCTTATTTACCTCCTTGAAAGATTAGTGTTGAATACAGAAAAAACATAGAACAAGTGAAAGGGTATCCATCCTGTAGCTAGAGACATTTCGGTCTGGTGCAAAATGAACCAGAGGCTGACCACCAAAAAATAATAAAATAAGATTGGATAGACAAAACAAAAAACAATGAAAAAGCAGAAGCTCAGAAGGCTAAGAGTGAAATCATGGTAAATACAAATTTATCCTTACCCCCAGCCACTTTGAGAGACAAATTACACTGGTGAACCATTTTCTCCACTCATCTCTTCATTCATTACAGCCCCCTGCAGGATAGCAACAAATGAATGGCTGCTGTAGAAAAGCTATGTTCCACTAAGCATGTCAACATGGTCCCCACTATTCAATGGACAGTTGCTCTCTCTACAGCCATAGAGTGAGGCAAAACAGACCATAATGCATTTCATCTCACCCTGTGTAATCCGCATCGACAATCATTATCCGCTACAGACAAACTAATTTACCGCAATGATCCAGTTATGAGGTGTGCAAACACATGGATGGATCCCGAGCCTACTGACACATTGTATGCAACCAATAGTGACCTTTGATGTGACTTTGATTAGAATTCTGATACCCTTTAGTTAGCACATCTGCTTTTCTTACAGGGATTTCTCACTCGTTACAGCTAATCAATGGGAATTTGTCATTACTCTTTTTCAATCAGTTGTCAGACTAGACAAATCATTACAGCGTGGGGTGTCTGTGCATGCACAAGCAATAAAGCCCTGCAGTGAGATTTTTTGCATTCAGTTTGCATGTTCTCCCTGTTCATGCGTGGGTTTTCTCCAGCTTCCTCCCACAGTCCAAAAACATGCTGAGGTTAATTGGGGATTCTAAATTGTCCGTAGTTGTGAATGTGAGTGTGATTGTTTGTCTGGTTGAGTTCTCTGTAATCCTTCTCGTCTCCATCAGTGGTAAGGCTGACAATGGCAGAATTGTCAGAGGTCGTCTGAAGATGGTAGTTTGTGGTGTGATGGGATAAGTGTAGAGGGTGAAAAGAAAGGGGGCAAGGACAATCCTCTGTGGGGATCCCGTACTGCAGACCACAGTGTTGGACACACATATGAACTTCCCTTTAGTTGAATGCTGCTATAGGTTTACACTGCTGAGTGACTCAAATTTGCATAATTTTCTCTTCAATACAGTAATACACCATCATTGCATATTACTAACATTGTGTCTTCTTTCTCCTGTAGTTTGCTTTTGTCCTCTGATTGTGTGTGATCGTCTGATTGCTTGTCCCGTCTAGTATTACTGTACTCTTTCTTTATCTTGGATTTTCCACTTGTGAATGACTCATAGTCTGTCTTGTTATCTGTCTCAAGTTCCTAGTTGAGAGCTTATCAATCCTTGGCCTCCCCTGAACTGTCTCTGGGCTTGTTGTACTTGGTCCTGGTCAGTAACTCCTCTCAGTAACTCCTCGATAATCGTAGTATTGAGTTGTATTGTATCTTAAAACTATCCTGGTATTCTCAGGTTGCTACCAAGCCTTAGTTTACTGCTTTGCCCCACAGAGGTTGCTGCGGAACCTGGCTTGACTTTGTCATTCTGCTGTAGACAGTTTCCTGGAATTTTCCCTATTACTGTTTACTGACTATACCCTCTTACTGAGTTTCCATTTCCCCTTCAACCGTAGTTATTCCTACACACCTCTCCCCTTGTGCATTTTCCTCGTTTAAATTCTTTGTAAAATGAACACTTTAACATTTGATTCTGGTCTGGTTTGTTCTTTGTCTGCACTTGGGGGTTGGTCTCCCCATGACAGTAATCAAACAATCATAATCTGATGAATAGTAAATAGCAGTCACTTAAGTAGTAAACTTCATTTTGATAAGAATAAATAAGTATTTTTTCAGTGTGAAATGACACCATAGAGCAGAGTTTCAGTTAAAGGTCAGATGATGAGGTCAGGACTGGGGCTGCATGACGTGACGTGCTGCGACTTCCAAGCATCAAAAAAATAAATGAATGAACTACGTAGTCATTTGCAAAACTCATTTGTAAGTGGTCACAAAATAGCATTGTGGATCTTTTGGTGAAGTGCAGACAGACAGATTGTATGCCTTCTTTGGTGAAAGATCAGTAAAACATTCTTTTAAAAGGTTGTTTTCACTGTGTATTTTCTTACTTTGGAGATGGATAAGTGGATAAGTACCGGAATGAAGAACAGATGAATCGAACAAACGGCATCACCATCTTTGGTCATGCCATCAGCAAAAATGGAACTGACTCGTCAAATTTTGATTTTGTCTGGAAACATTGTTTCCTGGCTGCTTCATACAAAAACAGTGACTATTAAATAGTATTTGGCAGTGTGTGATGTGCACTGGGAAAAGAAGCTAAGGCTTTGCAAAGAAGTGTAGTCTTGACTTCTACCAGTCGTGGATAGTTTTTTTCCAAAGCCTGCAGGCACATCCTCAGGTACCTTAGCAGAAGTGGATCTGCAGTATGCGTGTGTTTTTGTTCGGACCCATATTAAGAGATGTGGAGTAGGTGGAAGGGAAATTCTGTGTAGCATCACTGTACCGGCCGTGTGTACTTAGACTTGCATATTGTTATTTATTTTAATTTTTTGCTCAGAGAAGCATTTATTACATGAATTCAAGACAAGCATTTTGATTGACGTGAAAAGTTTAATATTTTCTGTAAATCAGGTAAAGTGAAGTAAAACCACAAAAACATCATTTAGACCACTACTATTAAAAAGCAGGGAAGTGAATTGAATTGAAGGTAGGTTTACCTTCAGGGAGGTGAGTCAACAAGGAGGAGAGGTTACAAGGGAGAGTCACTCCATGAGAGCACACACACACACACACACCTGGTAACCGCCATCCTACACAAGGTAAACCCCAACAAAGTCGCTGGCGCAGACAGGCTCAGGGGCAGGGTACTGAAGGACTGTTCCATCCATTTAGGTGGAGTGTTTAGCAGGTTGTTTCAACACCTCTTGGACTCAGACATCGTTCCAAAACAGTGGAAGGAATCAACCATCATTCCTATCCCCAAAATCACCAAACTAAAAGACATGAAGGACTACAGACCAGTGGCCCTGACATCCATCCTCTGCAAATGCATGGAGAGAGTTGGATGTCATCAGCTGCTGGGTGAGCTTGAAGGCAAACTGGAAACAAAAAAAAACAAAAAGAGGTGCTGAAACTATGAAAACAAAAAGAGGTGCTAAGAGGTGCTGATGATGCAAGTCTCACTCTTTTAGATACAGTCACTAAACAACTGGACTCCACACACAAACACACAAGGATTTTATTCATGGACTTTTCATCAGCTTTTAACACTGTAAATAATGACACCCTTCTACACCACCTCTCTGACCTCCACGTTCACCCCACACTGATTTTATGGATAAAGGACATACACCAGGACATACTCTGCATACACCAACAACATTACCTGTAGCAGGGAGGGCCTGAGGCTTATTAAATATGCAGACGACATGGCCCTGGTGGCGCATATCACCAACACCCAGGCCCTGACACAATACCAGCAGGAGGTTCACACCCTGGTACAAACTTTTGCTAGAAGTTTCCTGGAGCTCAACATTTTAAAAACTAAAGAACTATGCTGTGGGTCCTCAGGGAAAAGCCCAGACCTGTTCCACCCCTTAAAGATCCAGGCTCTGTCTGTGGAGCAGGTGGAGACTTTTAAATATCTTGGGACAGAGACTGACACTCCAGCACCCCCCGCGACCCTAGTGAGGATAAAGCGGTGTATAGAGAATGGAATGGATGAATTTTATTCTGTATTGTTAAACGCTAGAATATCAAATTTAATCAAAAGACTGTTATGTGGGGTGGAACTGCTAGCTCTACATCAAACCCTCCTCTTTTATCTGGGCTTGGGACCGGCAGAGTGACACAAAAAGACACTCTGGCAGAGTTACTTTTTTTTTAGTTTTTTTTTTTTTAGTTTTTCTAAGTTTGCTTTAGTATCTAACCTACAACAAGGCACAGAAAACATGAACATTTTGTTTCCATAACTAGAACATCTTTATAACAATTTTGTATCAACGCTTTTAATTTGACAACATTATAAATCTAAGTTTACCAACAGAGGACAATGGAAAATACTGTACATGTCAGAAAATGATGGTAACTGGTATGGCCCCAATTCAGGTTCATTGCTTGTTTTTTCAGACCTCCCTTCACACACACACACTGTGCTGGCTCACAGAAAGAGTAGGTCATCTTCATTTTGATCAAGGTTTTCTATGGCAGGTTCAGCAACTGATGAGCTGACTTAAATGAGTAAGCAGCTGATGTGCCAAACAGCTGCAAAACATTGTCAGGCAGCTTGTGCTCATAGCAAGCCTCACCAGACAACTTCAGGCCATATCGGACATACAGGATGGAGTTCAGGGTCTGCAAGGACATTCGATTTCCAAGTTGGTTTTTTCCACACTCATCTGGCTGAATAATCCCTCAACTTCAGCATTTGAGTGTGGCAAGGACAGCATAGACACAGCAACCATGGCAAGTTCTTCAAATGGATTGAAACCAGCTGCATCCCTGAATTTCCAAACGTCACTCCAGAAGCCCACTGTGTTTTTGGTTTCATTCCATTTGAATAGATGGATGGCACGCCATTTCTGGACAATGTTGTCAACTTCTGCAGCAGAGTAGCCAAGGAGCTTGGCAATGTTTTCAATTTCTCCCAGGCTTTTGTTATGTTTGAGAGTTTCCTCGACATTGAATAATGACATGAACTGCAGTGTCTCAGTGTTGTCTGGCAGTCTCACCCTCAGCTCATTCAGCTCACACCACTTCTGGACAATGTTTTTGACCTCAGGTGCAAGGTGGAGCTCAGCTGCTTTTGATTCAAAAAGGTTACCAAGGTACGGTTTTGGGCTGAGGTATCCATCAATTGGCTCTTTGAGAACATCAATATTTGCTTTTGGGTTCAGCACCCTGCTACTCACAAACTTTATCAATGCAACCAAGCTGTCAAGAAGTTTAAGAGGGTCTGTCTGCTCTCCCTCAAAAGCCTTGATGGCCAGCTGTGCCTCACCTAGCACTGACTTCAAAAAGGTCAGATACAAAATGTTTTGAGGATCACTATACATGGAATATAAAACCTCAGCCATGTAGCAATGTTCACTGGACTTTGTTAATGCAAATTGTAGTCTAAGTGCCTCCCACTGGTCCAAAATGTGTGAAACCGCTGGTTCAATGGAGAACCAGCATGTGGTGCACACCTTGGTTATCTGTAAGGGTTTCTCCCCACAGTTGATTGTCTCTTATATGGACTTGTAGGCCTCCCTGCGCTTTGGAGACACTGAAAACCAGTTTTAAGTCTCCCGAACCAGATACTCTACGCTACGCGGGATGGTGTCATTGGAAGCATGAGTCACAGCAAGCTGAAGAGAGTGACACACGCAGCGAACAAGAACTAGATCTTTGAGGCCATACTGCTCCTTTGGTACTTTATGCACCCCATTGTTAATCCCCGTCATAACAGAGGCATTATCAGTCCCTATCCCCAGGAGTTTCTCTTTTTTAAGACAACACTTCTCCAGGAAATCCATAACAGCACAGGCTATAGACCTGGCATCTCCTCCCTCCAACTCAACAAGCCCCAGAAACGTTGAGATGATTGTGTTCTTGCTGTCACTGAAGTACGGAATTACAACTCCCAGGTACTTGGAAATACTGACATCTGTGGACTCATCAAGGAAGAGGCTGAACCTCTGGTCACCCACATCTGCAACCAATTTTTTTTAGGAAATATGGTGCTAGAACACCATTAATCATTTCAGTGCACTTAGTCCTGTGCATTTTGAATTGAGTAGCAGCAGTGGAGTCTGAAAAAGCAGCTTTACACGCTTCCCCAGTGTGATCACAAGCCAGCATCGAACAGTGCTCAGCAATTGCTAATGCCACGGTAGCTTCAGCCTTTTCTGTTGAGTCATTTTTTTCATAAGTAAGGTAGCTTCATTTGGGTGGAATTGCTATAAGGCTTTGCCTTTTGGGAATGTTTTTGAGTGGCCATGTGTTTTTTTACATCACAAATTTTTGCATAGAAATCAACCTTACAATATGAGCAGTATGCCCTTGTGTCATCACCAATAAATGGCTTTAACCAACCTTTGAATTCAGGGTTTGATTCTCATTCTTTTCTATATTTTTGACTATATGGCTTAGAATGCGACATGGTGACCTCGCTAGCGATGGATTGTCACAGAGAGACACATACGCAGTGGACGAGGGGAGTAAGTGACTGAGGCTGTGCCAGTTAAATTCAGTGTTTTATTTTAGCAAAAGTGAAGAAAGGAAGGAACCAGAAAGAAATGTAAATCCCGCTTTGTAAATCAGGGCGGGATCAGAGGCGGCTTTGCACATGCGCGATTCATTTGCCGTCTGGACGCCGAGTGGTGTGGATCTATTCTGATCTTACTGCTGCTGGTACGGTGGAGAGGGTACTGTCTGTGACCGCCCGTGAGAGTGCTCTGTACGGGGAGGGGCTCATAGCAGCACCCACTGCCCTTTGAGGACAGAAACTGCAGAACGACATGAGCTTTCATGTCAGAGTCTCCAGAACAGCACAAAAAGTCGCTAGATTTGTCGCTAGTCACTTTTTATAAAAAAAAAAAAAGTCGCTAGGAGCTTTGAAAAGTCGCTAGATTTAGCAAGAAAGTCGCTAAGTTGGCAACTGGCACTGCCCAGGAAGCTCTGTTCTTTTAATATCAGCAAAGGCATTTTAACCCTTGTTTCTAAATCACTCATTGAAACCATCCTCACTTAGAAGATTTCAATCTGGTTCAACTTCCTCACCATCAAACACAAAACAAAACTCTCCTGGATAATAAGTCAGGCCAGTAAAGTCACTCAAACAGCCCAACCCCCTCTGTATGAACTGCATGGATGCCACCCTCATCACTGAGGAGCTCACATCCCCTCCACCATCAGGCAGACGCTACGGAACCCCATTGGTTAGGAAAAACATTTACAAAAAATCTTTCATTCCCTCTGCAAGAGCTGCTGTTAACACAAAATAGACTGCACTGTGTTTTTGGTTATTTTATGTGCTTTACTTGCTTTTATTTATTGCACTGTGTTTTTAAGGTGTGAGGGTGCTTTAAATGTTTGAGTGTGGTTTTAAAACTTTGTCTTCTAGCCGTGACAAAAGACGAATTTCTGTTTTTACTTGGAACAGACAATAAAGTTATCTATTCTATAAAGCATGTGTCTACCACGTGTCACAGTAAACACAAGACCCAAGTGCAAAAAGAGAAGAGACAGCAGGCAGAGTACAAGTTTAACATTTTATTGGACAACGTTAAATCACACAGTTAAAGTACATGGCCTGGTAAACAAAGTGTAAGGGCGGCGGATACAGAAATGTTGGGGAACTACCAGGACAAGAATTCACAGACTAGGGAAGCTACAGAAAAAACTGTATAAAAATATATATAAAAACTATGTACATATTTATTTAAAAAACTATATTATGTTACCATATGAAACGCACACATTTCACAAGGCTTGATTCTGTTTGAACCAGTTACACACTGCTGTGTTCAACTTAAACACTGTTAGCGACTCTACCTCTTAGTAATTAGATCACTGTAAGTACACGAGATCAATGCTGCAGACTATTGAAAATATGATTTATTTCTCTTTAAATAACCAAAATTAGTCAACATAGACAATCACAACAAAACATGTCCCAACACTGTAAGCCCAGAAAATAGACAAATAAAAATACTGTCCTACCAGTACAGGTTAAAAGTACTGTAAAGTAAGAGGAGAAAACAAAAAGAAATCTGAATTAAATGAAATACTACACATCTCTTCGTTTAGCTGGATCTGGCCAGAGAATTCCATCAACATTGCAGGCAACATCCTCATCGGCAAGACAACGTGGGAAGAAGCGTCCTGAATGATGGATCCATCCTTGCAGCTGCAGCGTTTGGTCACAAGCCTCTTCCATGACCTGAATGAGGGGCATCTGAGCCTGAGATCACAAACCTTCCACTGCCATGCCAAGAAAAAGTCTCGGATGGGATTTAGAAATGGAGAATATGGTGGAAGGCAGTGTTTCCCCTCCCATATAACGGACGAGGCAGGCCACCTCGCTGGTATAGGCCACTGCCTCATTAAAATTCTGCCGACATTGCCGCCTCACTGGTCCATGGCAAAAAAAAAAAGTGTAGTGCAAAACCCGCCGGACCCCGACGAGACCGTCCGTGGGGGGGTGTGCGGCTGTGGAGATGGTCCGATAATATATATAATCCACCACCCCACCCCACCCACCCCCCCACCCCTGCCCCGGTCAACAACTTTCAGCTGAAAGTGACCCCACCACCTCACAGCCATTTCAACCCAGGGGAAACACTGGGAAGGTACAGTACTGTAAACTGTGGATGGTGTTGAAACCAGTGCTGGACCAGAGCAGAGCGGTGGAATGACACATTGTCCCAGATGACAACATGTTGCATCTGGTGCATTTGGTTAATTACTGTGATGAGGTTGTGCAATCAGTCCAAAAATGTGAGAATGTGATCTGTGTTGTAAGGGCCCATATTGGCATGACGGTGGTTTTATAATGCTCAAACCTGATTGGTGTGTCTACAATAAAGCCATCATGTGTTGGACACCTGATGTGTGTGTTTAACCAACTGTCTCATGGTGCAGTGATTTGTCAGTCAGTGCTTTGGAACTGCAAGGAAGTGACATCATGGTATACTTCTGTGTCTAATGTACAAATGTGTGTTTAGTGTTTGGCAAATCACTGTGTGTGTTGTTCTGCAAAAAGTGTGAGTCTGACTTTGTTTTTATAGTGGTGAAAATCTGCTCCAGTGTTTTGTTCCTCGAAGGTAAGGTGTTGATAATTATGTAATTGTTTCGTGTTTAGTGTTTATGCAATCATAAAAGACTGCATTAGGACACAATTCACAAACCACTGCACACTTGTGTCAAAAGTGCACTTTCGTGTCAAAATTTGAACTTTATTTTCAAAATTAAGACACATGAAGCAAAACTAGGACACTGCACTGCTAAATACAAAACACTCCTCTCTCACTGTTTTCACATGAAGTGTAAAAAAATGATACAGTCCTCAAAAATGACAACTTAAACACAAATGCATCCTATAAATAAATCAGAGGGGGCCACTGCATTGTCTGACTGTACGTCACAAAATAAAAATAATGTCAGACTAAAAATTCAGCACTGTATTGTCCACAGTAGAGTATGCAAATATTTGCACCAAGTCAGCATCAGTTCTTTCAGCCTGGTCAGACCACTGGACCTCATCAACATTACAAGCTGTGTTTTCTCTGGAAAGAAGGACCTAATGTGTCTGATCCAGCCCTGAATGCATCAACAGAAACATCACCACATGCCAAGACCATTTATTGAAAAGATTTTCCCAAAGTATGGCTGGCGCTCATGTACCTTCCACCTCCATGTAATTCTTCTATAGGATTCAGAATGGGAGAATATGGAGGCAGAAAAAAACACAATAACTTGGGGGTTCATATTGAACCATTCCCAAATCAGTAGTCCTCTATAAAACTAACATTGCTCCAGATGTATTCATGTGTGTCATCAGAATCCAACTGAAAACTCTCTGGAACAAACACACACAAAACAGAGAAACTGTCAGTCATGTTCACTTTCTCTAATTTTACCAGCACTTGTGAAGCAGAATTATACATTAGATTTTTTACAGTACTCTCAGAACATTTCTGACTGCTTGTATTGTTCCAGTACAGACATGTGACTGAAGAGACAAACAACACTTACACACCATGTAAAATAAACCACAATAAACCTGAAACTATCTACTTTATTCACCATCCTTACCATCTGCTGACCTCAACAACAGATTGCATTCTGAACAGCTAATTCTGTTTCCCAGTAGGTTTTATAGTGTGCAGTTCATTGGCTAAAGTGTTTTCAGTTTTGACCTGTTGTGTCTTAATTGTGACAGCAGTGTTGGAACAGTGTCCCAGTTCTGCTTCCTAGTGTTCACTTTTAACCTACTTGATGCAGGAGTTCTCCAGCCTAAAGTTCAGGCTGTTGAGGTTGAGTTAGACTCCGGTGAGGCTACTTCTGCCGGTGAGGCTTCTCCAAGTAGCTCAGGTTTAACATTTGAGCAGCGTGAGAGGTTGCTGTTGTTACAGGTTGAGCTGAAAAGGCTTGAGCTGGAGGAGCGCTTGATAAGCTTGAGGTCTGCTGGGGTCATGGGTGAGACTCCTGGGGGTTCATCTGGTCCTCCACATTCATTTGATGTTTCCACAAATTTACTTTGGATCCCGCAGTTTTGTGAACGTAATCCTGACACGTTTTTTTCCTTTCTGAGCGAGTGGCTGAGACCAGAGTGTGACGGCCCCCGTGTGTGGTTGCCTACTAGGTGAATTAATAACAGCTGTTCTCTTAAAGGTGCTGGGATTGGCCAGGAGAAGTGATTGAGATGTGGAGCACCTGGGCCCGCTGCTCCACTTCTACTATATATACTTGCTTCCTGTGAACTACAGGGTGCTGGGTTCTCTCTGCTCCTGGTTCCAGCTGCCGAGACATATGCACCATTTATTTTAGCTTCCTTTGTTAGTGCACTTTCCAACGCTTTGCATTACATTATTTCCACACAGCCACATTTACACTACTGATTTTACAGACTAGACACACTTCATGCTTAATGTTATCCTTTGTTTATTTTACTTTAATTTGTAATAAATTGCGTGATTATTTTTGAAAGAGCACTCCTCTTGTCTTTTGTCATGGCCTTGGAGCCGGGTTATGACAAAATGGGGGCTCGTCCAGCTGTTTTGTTCCTGTTTGATTGCGTAAGTTGGTTTGTTTGAAGTGTTGCTTATTGGCAACAGTCAAATGTATTGTTGCACAATTTTTTTTGGTTGGTCGGGACTTGATCTAATTAAATAGGTTTGTGAGGAGTTTTGCTTTTTGTGAATCTGTGATTTGTATGTAGACCAGGGAGTTTGTTGATTGGTGCTTTGTGCTGGCGAGAGCGCACGTGCGTACAATTGTTTGGTGCACTGATTTTTTTTCTTTTCGTATCTATATTGGCTTTAAATATTTTGTTCTTTTTGTGCGCGTGTTTGTGGGGACTTTTGGAGAGGAGCCCAACTGATTTTGGCTGGTGATCTGGGTAAATTGGTTTTTATATCAATGCATGTTTGATTGTTAACTTACCCTGTGGACTCGGCGTGGATCTGCAGATGCATTTTTGTTTGCACGTGTAGCAGGACAGTCAGGTAACTCATCCTTGTGTGTCTTATTATATAGTGTGGAGTTTTCCCCTGTAGGCTGTAGCAGCGCTTCCCTTTTGGGTTCGTTGCGTGGGGCTTGGTAGTGCTGTGACGCATGCGGTTAAAGCTTTGCTTGGGAGCATGTCCGTGGTTTCGGGAGGGTTGCTGGCGTGCTAGTCGCCCAACCGGACCAGCGGTCAATGGTGCATAAGAACCCGCCGCTAGTCGTTGCATGAAGACTAGGGAGGAGTTAGATAGCGGGGTGGTTCATTAGATAGCGGGAGAACTCCATCCATACCGGCTCGGGGTGATTCTCCGGGCGCACACGGTGGTTTTGTGGTGCCTGGCAGGTCTTGTTCAGGTGTAAAGTTGTCTAATGTTATAGTTGTTTTTTAATAAATCTTCAAAATGTCAGATGTTGAGTCATTTATTGCTTCTCCATTTGAGGAGAATTTGGAAAAGTGTACAAAGGAAATAGTTGGTGAGGCTTGCTGAGTATTATAGTATTGGTTTGGGAGATAAACGGTTAAAAGAAAATGTTAAGGTGGCCTTAAAAACAAAATTAATGGAAATGGGAGTTTTGACCGTGGATCAGGAAGAGTGTACTGCGGTTTCCTCGTTTTCTGTACATAAAGAGGGCTTAACGTTTGAACAACAGAAGGAGCTTCTCATGTTACAGTTGCAGCACGATCAGTTAAAACATGAATTTCAGATTAAAAAACAAGTTGAAATCGAGCGCATCCGGCAGGAGAGAGAAACTGAGAGAGCTCGGTTGGAATTGGAGAAGCCTCGTCTGTCCCTGAGTAAAACAGGAGAGCAACATGGTGATGGAAAGGGTGAGCAGGATTCTACTCGTCCTTTTGATGTGAGTAATTTGCGATTGTTGCCACAATTTAATGAAAGAGACCCAGATTCATTTTTTGTTTTGTTTGAGCGGGTGGCGAAAGCCAGAGGCTGGCCTGATGTAGACTGCGCTTTAATGCTGCAGTGTGTCCTAACTGGGAAAGCGCAAGAGGTATATTCTTCGTTAAGCACAGAGGATAGCGGCAGCTATGAGAAGGTTAAAGCGGCTGTCCTGAAGGCTTACGAACTTGTTCCGGAGGCGTACAGGCAACGATTTAGGTCCTGGGAGAGACGTCCTGGCCAGACGTTTGTTGAGTTTGCCAGAGATTTATCTTTGCATTTTAAACGTTGGTTAACTGCTCTTAATATCACAACTTTTGATGATTTGTGTGAATTACTGGTTTTAGAACAGTTTAAAAATATGCTTCCACCTCGTATTGCCGCGTTTGTTAATGAACGAGACGTAAAGAGTGCATCTAAGGCTGCTATGACGGCTGATGAGTTTGAGCTACTTCACAAGACAAACTTTCGGGAGCGCGTTCCTTCGCGAGATGATTTTGGCTGGAGAGGAAAGCACCCGCGCATTTCATCGGAGCAGATGCGTTCAGGGGCCGTCCCCTCATTTACATCAGGGGCTGAAACGCGACGCAGCTCTGACAGGAGTAAGGTGTGTCACTATTGTCATCAAGCAGGCCACTGGAAGGCTGACTGTCAAGTATTGCAAGCCAGGAATAAAGTAAAAGCCACATTTACACTACTGATTTTACAGACTAGACACACTTCATGCTTAATGTTATCCTTTGTTTATTTTACTTTAATTTGTAATAAATTGCGTGATTATTTTTGAAAGAGCACTCCTCTTGTCTTTTGTCATGGCCTTGGAGCCGGGTTATGACAAGAGGTTGGTCTGACAGCGAGAGAACATTACTCTTGCAGTGTATTCTAACAAGTAAGGCTCAGGAGGCGTTTTGTGCACTCGGTATAGCAGACAGCAGGGTCTGCACTTTAATTAAGGCCTCTGTTCTAAAGGCATATGAGTTAGTGCCTGAGGCTTATAGGCAGAGGTTCAGGACATGGGAAAAGTCTGGTCGCCAGACTCACATGGAGTTTGTCAGACAGCTAAGTACTCATTTCCATCGATAGTGTTCTTCACTAAATGTTCATACATTTGACGCTCTGTGTGAGTTGATGATCCTGGAGCAGTTCGAGGACTCAGTTCCTCCTCACATTACCGTATATATTAGTGAACATAAGGTGAAGACAGCAGAGGAAGCAGCGGTCCTTGCAGATGATTATGCATTAACACATCGGGGTGATTATTACTGTGGAGCTCAGGAAGCAGATAAGAATAGAACAGATAGGTCTGTGTGGAGTTAGGCACAAGGGGATAAGAAGAACATCTGCCACTACTGTAGAGGCTGGGCACACTGGAAGGCTGAATGTCCATTAAAAAGTAATCCTGAAGGTGGGCAGGTGGAGCCGGTGGGGCTCGCTGCTCCTGGCAGGGGGTTAACTGGTGACCTTTCTTCTGGTGTCAGCTCTCTCAAAGGGGGGGATCTGTGAACTACAGTTGATTCCAAGCTGACATCTCAGCCTTTTTGTCTGATGCTTTTGTGTCACTGGTAGGTAGTGATGGGAAGATACCAGTTAAAATTCTGAGAGATACTGGAGCAAGCCACTCATTGATCGTGAGTTCTGTGCTGCCGTTCTCTCATTTCACTGCTACTGATGGTAAGGTTCTGATGAAGGGAATGGGTTTAGATGTGCTGCCAGTTTCAGCACATAAACTGTGGCTTGACTGTGGGTTGGTTCAGGGGGAGATGACCATGGGGGTGCATCCGGTTCTACCAGTCCAGGGGGTGCAGCTTATTCTGGGGAATGACCTGGCTGGTAGCCATGTGTGGGCTGATGGTCCACCTCAACCTGTGGTAACATCTCCTCCTTGTGTTGTACACTATGTTCCTGGTGGGTGTACTGCTACCCAGACCATGTGTGGTCGAGAGGCAGAATCAGACTTTGAGTTGAGTAGCACAGAGGATAGTAGGTCCCTCACTGCGGTGATACCTCATTTTTTCCCTTCAGTTTCTCACAGTGACCTGGTAGCAGAACAACGAGCTGATCCTTCACTCAGAGCCTTGGTTGATTCTGTGCTCTTGGATGGTGAGAGCTCTGCTCCAGGTTATCTGGTAAACAGTAATCTGCTGGTAAGGAAATTGGTGCCAAAGGGGTAAAGTTTCATTGGTGATCCTGTCTTTCAGATTGTTGTGCCTTCAGCATTCTGAGGAGAGGTACTGAGGACATCTTTTGACCAGTGTGGACATCTCAGAATACGTAAGATGTACTGGTACATCCGGAAGTATTTCTGTTTGGCTCGTATGAAAAGGGAGGTGCCTCAGTATATTAGGGCGAGGAAGAGCCAGCCCTCCCATCCTCTGAGTAAAGTGTGTTGGTGTGACCACAAAGCTGAAGTTAACCGGTTTGTCAGTCTGTTTAAACCTATTCCCAGCAGCATTGGTCCTGTGAAGCGGGGGAAAGGGATGCAGACTGCACAAACTGGTAAATTGATTTTTACAGTCATGTTCACCACATTAAAGGCTCAGAAAATGTGGTGGCTGAGGTTTTGTCCAGAGCCCCTGATTTGTGAGCCTTGCTTATGGGGGACCCCCTGCCTAGTTTCCCCTGGTCTTAGTCTGTTTCAAAGCACTTCTCCAGGTGCCTGAGTTGTTGAGTGCAGGATCGGGAAGAGAGGGTTGGATGTAGGATACGATAGCTTGGACATTGTAGACAGTAGACTGTAATTCGTCAGTATAGACGTTTGTATGGTTTCTGGGGTATGGCAAATTGGTGATCAATTCAACTCAAAGCAAGGAGTTTGTGTTGTGTATTGTTGATGTGTGCTGTTTGAGATTTTCCAGGGGTAGCCTCGTCTCAAGGGGTGTGTGTGTGATGAACCTCCATCTGGACACCAGGTGTGCCTGATCAGGAGCCGAGGGTTGGCACCTTACTGAGCACATCTGCAATCAGTGCTGCATTTAACCGCTCTCTTTTTTCCAGTCAAGTGGGCTCGTTGACAGGAGCGGTGTGTCTGGGAGCACCAGCCCCACGTGTGGGTTTTGTTCCTGCAGGCTTTGACAGCCGTGAGGAATTCTTTTTTAGCAATGAAGCTCTGCTTTGCTCATCGTGCGGTGGTTGTCTCTGTGTCTTTTTTGCAACTGAAGAGCCGAGTTGTAACACAACCTGGTAGTAAATTGTATAAATGAACATGCTTTTGACAAGTTAAACATTTCTGTAATGTAAATCCTTTTTTGATTGATAATTGGAAATATTCTGATTATTTCAGATACTGGATTTCTGATTTTCATGACTTATATGCAATAATCGTTTAAGCTACAAAAGATGGCTTGGAATATTTCACTGTAGATATATATCAAAATGAAATATATAAAACATTACTTTTTAAAATTACATTACAAAAGATAAAGAACTTTATCATGGAATTCTAAGAGTGATGCACTGGGATGTCACAACAACACTGTAGAATATTATTTACTTATTAATGTTTGTTTATATTATCCTTTATTTTACCTAGGGAAATCCCACTGTGATTAACAGCGTCTTTTGCAAGGGAGTCCTGATGAAGATAGGACGCAGCAAATAAAAAAAACATAGTTACAAAAGGACACAGATAAAACGTAATTAAGATACCAACAAAAAACAATGTAAAATATACAAACATATTATGACAAATAAGTGCATGTTTTTGGGTCAGCCTCAAGAACTTGCAGTTTGGATTTAAAAACACTCATGGAGATTAACTTGGTTAGTTACCAGTCTTTCTGCAACAGGATCAGACTAAACAAAATCCTTTTGTTCCCAATTCAGTACAGGCATATGGAACAGAACACAACAAGTGAATTTGTGAATGTAGAACATAAAGATTGTGCAGTTAAGGAACAAATGTAAGTGGACAGTAGTCCAAGCATTGCATTGTACACTGCCTGGCCAAAAAAAAAAAAAAAAAAATGCTGCTCTACAGGGGGTCCTCGGTTTACAACGTCCTCAACCTATGGCGTTTTGTCATTAAATCAAAACTGGTTCCATGGAACTAGATGAAGAGCGGGGTGGACGAATACGTTGTCATGTGGTGCTATAAGATGGCTTTGTTTACGTTCGCTGGTTGTACACCACCTTGGTTGGTGCTACATTTGCTAACTTTTTGCTCTCCATTATGGCTCCCAAGTGCAAGTCAGACTCTCCTTTTAACTTAACCAGTAATTCCAAAATGAAGTTAATTACTTCTGACATTGCCATTGTGGCGTTGCTGTGTATCCATAAAAGCACGTACGTGTGTTAAGCTAAACATCAAAATAGCAGACCGAAAGTGACAACTGTCAACAGTTGCTCCTTAACAGCACAGAAAAGTTGTGATCTTCACTCGCTCCGTTCACAAGATCATCTGTTGCTTTCAGTTCCATGTGTTCGTACTGAGCTGGGTAAAAAGGCTTTTGTTTATTCTGCACCTTCTGCCTGGAATATGTTGCAGAAAGACTTCAGATTACCTGAGTTAATCTCATTGAGTGCCTTTAAATCAAAAGTTCTTGAGGCCATTTTCACAACTTGTACTTGTTTTTTATAACTTGTTTGTAAGTTTAATTATTGTTGTTATTTTTATTCATTTTTGTTTATTTTATTTCATTTTTTAATTTTTTGTATTTGAATCATGTCTTAACTGTGTAATTTTATAACTGTTTTGTTTCTGCTGCTGCCTATCTTGGCCAGGACTCCCTTGAAAAAGAGGTTCTTAATCTCAATGGGATCTTTCCTGGTTAAATAAATAAATAAATAAATAATAACGGACGACTGGGCTGCACAGTGGCGTAGTGGTTAGCACTTTCGCCTTTCGGTTCAAATCCCGGCCTGGGATCTTTCTGCATGGAGTTTGAATGTTCTCCCTGTACATGCGTGGGTTTTCTCCGGGTACTCCGGCTTCCTCCCACAGTCCAAAAATATGCTGAGGTTAATTAATTACTCTAAATTGTCCATAGATATGAATGTGAGTGTGATTGTTTGTCTGTATATGTAGCCCTGTGACAGACTGGTGACCTGTCCAGGGTGTCCCCTGCCTTCACCCGAGTCAGCTGGGATAGGCTCCAGCACCCCCCTGCGACCCTAATGAGGATAAAGCGGTGGATAGAGAATGGATGGATAACAGATGACTTCAAAATAAAGGCTTTTTCAAAATAAAAATGCATTGATAATTTTGCCTGAAGGGCAACACACTGTAGAAGTGAAATCAGATTTAATAAAACGCTCAAAACAGGGGAAAGCACCGACGAACATTGGTATTATTGCATCAAATTGTGAAAACTTTTATATTCTTGTAAAATGACTCATTGTTATTCATGTCTTTTATAAAGAACTGATCGATATAATGATGCATGTAATGGCTTTGTTTACATTTTCTCTGGAGTTCAGACAAAAACTGACCTCAGTCTGTAGGACTGGAACTCTAATGTAAGTCAAGGACCCCCAGTAATATTTTGTTGGACTGCCTTTAGTTCTGAGTAAGGTGCTCATTCACTGTGGCATCATTTCAATAAGCTTCTGCAATCTCACAGCATTTATTTCTGTCCAGAAATGCATTGATTTATCACATATCTTGTATTGATGATAGGAGAGTCGGACCGCTGCATAAAGTCTTCTCCAGCACATCCCAAAGATTCTCAGTGGGGCTGAGGTCTGGACTCTGTGGAGGCCAATCCATGTGTGAAAATGATGTCTCATGCTCTCTGATCCACTCATTCATGATGTGACCCTCATGAATCCTGGCACTGTTGTCTCGGAATATGCCCGTGCCATCAGGGGAAAAAAAATTCATTGATGGAAAGACCTGGCCATTCAGTATATTCAGCTGACCTCATTCTTTGGAAACAGAATGTTGCTGAATCTGACCAACCCCAGATCATAACCCTAACCTCTACAGGCTGGTAGACATTAGCCATGACAAGTGCATCACTTCATCTGCCTCTCTTTTTACCCTGATGTGCCCATCACTTTGGAACAGGGTAAATCTGGACTCATCAGACCACATGACCGACCACATTTAGTTATGTAGAGGCGGCATGGATCAGTGGACAGAGTGGCCGTCTTGTGACCGGAGGGTTGAAGGTTCGATCCTGGTGTGGAGAGCTCTGCTCCTGATGGGTCGTGGTTAGCGCATGGCAGCTTCTCCCATCAGTGTGTGAATGTGATGTATAAAGTAAAGTACTTTGGGTATCATTTCAAGTATAGTAAAAGCGCTATATAAACACAGACCATTAACCATTTACACTTGTTCCTCAAAGATGATGGTTCCAGGTTTTAATATTGTGCTGAACAGTTCTTACTTCTTATCCTGATTTTAGTAGTTTCAGAAATTAAATTAAATTTTATTTATATAGCATCAATTACAGGTCAATTTGTCTCAAGGCGCTTTAAAGAACCCATATGCCTGAACCACAGCAAACCCTGAGGCCTTGGCTGTTGTCTTTGCTTTATGCGGGCCTGTAATTTGACCCTTCTGAGACACATTAACATCCTTTCCAAGACCGCTGGATATGTCTTCCAACGTAGTTGTTTAAGAAATGAGAAGTTCCTCACTACAGTAATTATCCAATGGAAGGCTCTTACCTATTTGCTTAGTTAAATCCAAGTGGTGACTTTTTTTTTTGACCAGGCAGTATATATGAAGGTATTCCAATGACAGATCCTTCTGGTGGCTAAAGCAGGCTAACCCTCCTGAGAGTAGAACTTGCAGTAGTGTCAACACATTCTAATTCATAATAAACCTCAAAGAAGCATGATTAACAGTGTCAACCCTTCAAAGACATTGAGCAGAAGCATACATATACAACACAGATAAAAATGTTGCTGTGACAAGCCACTTTTTTGTGTTCAAAGAAAAGCACACTTGTTTTGATATTAAAAACCCAGTTTTAATCTCAGCTTCTTCACAAGATTCTCCATCAGTCATCAATCCAGACACCGATGCATTTATACATGTATTTTATTTCCCTCAAGTGTGGACACAGGAAATCATTTGCAACCAGGATCTAGAATTGGAACACAATATTAGCTTAGTCTTGTCTGCATTATCATGAAATGAGTGCAAGATTCATTTGTCCCCCCATAAACTTAGCTCATAAAGTTGCCAATCACAGTTATGACTTCTAATCTTCACATACTGGATATATTCAGGAGATACAACAGCATTAGGCAGGATGGATGAAGCTACACTGGTCCATATGTGAGAGAAGAGCTTTAGAGGAGAGAGGAAAGGGCATTGGAAGAGAGAAATAAAAAGAAAAAAATGTGAGAGGAGAGGACCAGATTGAGAAAGTGGTCTGAAAATGGATGCATCAAGCTGCTACAAGCCATGGAGAAAGAGTGGAAAGGTCACCACCATCTTTTTAAATTACAGTTCGCCTAGTGGGTAGCACTCACTTTCTGTGACCGCAGAGTCAGCTGAGTGGGCAGAAAGTTCACGTTTGCGTTGGACAGCGTTCAGTCTCTTTCGCTCTTCCTGTGTCTTTCTCATTTTCACATGTCTTGCTGTGAGGTATGCACATTCTTTGATGTGATTTCTGTTGAATAAAACATAAAAATGCCTCACATGCTTTACACATTGTTCTAAATTTGCATTCCTTTATTAGCATACCATTTTAAATATGCTATACTTAGATGATGAGAAGGGATGTTTATACAGTGAGGACAAGATTGCATTGTTTCTATTGCAAGCTGATATTACAGCCACTGAAGACTGACAAGTCATCACAAGAAATGTTTATAAATGTCAGTGTCATCAACAATAACAACTAGAAAAGCACTCAGAGACTGCAGTACTGCACCAAGGCTGCTCAGTCGATGTATCATTTCCAACAGATGAAATCTTTAATAAAAAATGACCTTGCACTAAGTATAGGCATGTGTAATGCATGTTATGTATGGATACTGAATTGTGTGTAAATTTCTCTTATCAAGGTCTGCTGATCAGTTCATCACTTTTGGCAAACCTTTGTTTTGCTAGTGTTAAAATAACCATTCCCTCCATGCTTTTATTTTGAAGGCTTATTTTTAATGTTACAGGCTTTTATTTTGTCACCATTCCAGAGGTAGAGGATGTGTTTATCTAAGGATCGGTTTCTTGACATGACAAAGATGCTGCCGAAAAATCAGAAAATTCATGTAAAGGTGAAAGAAAACGGTTCCACGCTGTTGCTGTCTAACAAAGGATGTGTATAAACTCAAAGCACCTAGCTGGAATAGGGACACGCTCTGACGGTGTTTCCTGAAGAAAGTGCTTCCTGAAGGACAGAAAGGTGAATCTGTGTTCAAAATAAGGCTGATGGCTGAAAGTAAATAAAGGCTTTGTGAAACATCAGGAACTTCACCATTTTCTGGACGGGGTTTGCAACATTGCGTGACTTAAATATGTAGCGGGTTGCAGGAATTGATGGGACTCAGAAACACCCCAAAGCTTGATCATTTGTTCCTTGTGTGATTTCCAACTGATAAATCACAGTCAATTTGAAGTAAGATCACAATCATGTGATCGTCAGCGGGTAACTGACACAATATTCATGTCATGGTTACAGTGACACCGTGCCGGGAGCTATATCTAGCAAATCCATGGATCCAGACTATAAGCCGGCTCACGACCAAAATCTAACCATTTGGTTCTTGTGTCATTTCTGACATTCCCTGAAAATTTCATCCAAATCCGTTAGTCTGCTTTTGAGTAATGTTTCACACAGACAGAGATTCACAGACAAACGTACGCCGATCATCACGTAACTCTGCTGTTCCTTGGCAGAGTAATAAAACAGTATTTGAAATATATGAGATAAAGTTTTAAAATAAACATTTTAAAAATAATACATAAATAAATGTTCCATGTAAGTCATAACTCAATTAATTGTTTCAATTCCACTTGTATCTAGTGTTAGGCAGTTTCACTTATACGAACAACAAGTACACATGCAAAAGAGCCAGAAACAAGAAGATTTGGGTCACCAAACCAGGCTAGACTGCACAGACAACAAAGGTTGATTTGGAAATGATTGTGTTACGTGGAGGAAGAGGGGGACCAGAGACGGTTAGTGGGTGGGGATTGGTGGGGTGGGGTGGTGGTGGTGGGGGGTTGTGGAGGGCACAGATGAGAGCACAGACATACAATCTTCCAGGATTTCGCACGCGTTTTTCGTGATTGTTGCAGACAAAAATGCTTGAATTTGTGGCAGCTTGTCTAAAAAAAATTGCATTAAAAGTTGCGAAGTTTTAAGCTTATTTGTTGTGATGAAATTGCAGGAGACAGTGACAATTGCTAAAAAAAAACTGTATTTTTTTCCAGCTTGTAGAACATGTTTCAACTCTGTAATTAACAATATTTATTTCGAAATTAATTATTTAACGTTCCAACCCATTTCCACAAGCTGGCACACCATGGTGGGAAATAAGCAGCAGCCAGATACTGGTTTAACATGAAGTGGTTGGTAGATTTGCAGCACAAAATGATCATTAACTATTGAATGAATCATATTTGGACATATCTGTCAGTGGCTTAAAAAGTTAATTTCACTTCCTGGCACACACGTGTTGACACACGCTCACGGCTTGTCACGTCAATTAACAAGAACAGTACTGAGGGAGCGCAGTACTTCACCAAGACTGTTCATTACCTGACCTTGTGCTGAACACAGGTGTGTGTCATACATGATGTGTACATAGCGAATCGTATGACATAAATATGTAGCGGGTGACGGGAACTGATGGGACTCAGAAACACCCCCACAATTTAATCAGTTGTTCCTTGTATCATTTCCGATACGTCCACAGTGGTAGATTTGTTGTAGGATCACAATCGTGATCGTCAGCAGGACGCTGAGGCAGCGTTCACTTGTTGCCATGGTTACCGTGCCGCAATCAGACGCTGTGCCGCTACCTCGATGGGAAATCCTTATCAAATCCATGGATCCAAACTTTAAGCTGTATCACTGCTGAAGTCTAATCATTTGGTCCTTGTGTCATTTCTGACCGACCCTGAAAACTTCATTTAAATCCCTGAGTCCGTTTCTGAGTGATGTTGGTAACAGAGGATTGATTCACACACGCTGATCGTCACATAACTCCACCGTGTTCTTTGGTGAATAATTAATCTAATTTACCTTCATTCTTTCTGTGCTCTAACAGATCTGGATGCAACAGTTTCCATCATGGTGATTTGTCTGGTCTGTTGTTTGATCATTTCAGCCGTTCTAATATGTTTCGTGTTTTTTAAAAAAAAGTGTGTATCAATCAATGATTTTTTTTTCTTTTTTTTTGTATTCCACCACAGTATTGCATGGATGTAAAAGAGTTTAGCTCCGCTTTGGTGAAGAACATCAGTGAATTAATTGTTTATCACGGTCTTCAGCAGTAATTTTTGTTGGTAAATGAGAGACATTAGTATCTCACATGTCTGCATCTTCAAACAATGAACAAGGAAGTGAATTCAGTGACATACGTGCATTAGGTTTGCGCTGGGAGCTGCTATGATTGGTGGAACTCACAGGGAGGCTGGCCAAAATTGCAGGAAAGTTGCGGTGATTGGACAAAATTGCAAGGTTGTGCAAAATTCGCAGAGATTGGTTGATTTCATGTGAATTTGCGCAATCGCAACATCGCAAATTCCTGGAGGGACTGGACATATAAGAGCAGGCAGAGATGAATCAGTTACAGCAAAGATCTTTACTGAACAAAGTTAAACAGCAAACGGCAGAGGGAAAGTAACGAGCAAACCAGATTCAAGCCAAATAAACAGAGAATCCCACCAAAACCAAAATCTGAACTCCAGACCAAGAACGGAGGAAACTAAAGATTGAAATATCAAAAGACTTATCTAAAATCAACAAAACAACCAAACTTACAACATGAAAAAACAAGGCGGAGAGGGGGTGCAGGTAGCCTCGGAGAACTGGCTGGAGCAGAGGACGAAGGCTGCGGGTGGCAAGGCAAAGCATGTGTGCAGACAGAGTTCCATGGAAAGAACTGCTGATAGCCCCCCAACTGCCTAGTGGCTGGATCCAGAAGCCGGCAGCTGTGGCTACGGCAGACAGACATAACAAGCTGGCAAACTGATAGGCTCACATACAGACAGGCAAAGAGGTGAGAATTGAGGTAGATGACGCTACGACCCAGCAGGGTGTGCAGGGATCAGCCAGGCATTAAAGGTGCAGTGATGATGCAGCTGCACTCCCTCCGCAGCTGCACCCAATACGCTGGTAAGTACCTACGAGGCCCGGTGCAGAGAAGGGGAGGGACAGAGGGAAAGCACAAGTGACAGATTGGAATGAGGGAGAGGAGGAGAAGGAGAGAGGAAGAAAGAAACAGGACAGGGGGAGACAAGGACAGACAAAACCGAGACAGAGCTGAGGACAGACAGGGAGAGAGGGAGGACGAGAGACAGAAGCAGAGGGACAGCAGCAGATCAACCAACCTGGAGGGAGAACAGGACAGCTCAAGAAGGAGAGAGACAGCAGAGGGAGAGAGAAGTGAGGAGAAGAGTGAGGAGAAAAGGAGGGAGAGAAGAAAGAGAGGGAAGAAGACAGAAAGAGGAGCCAGATGGGGACCTGGAGGGAGAACAGGACAGAGACAGCTCAGGAAGGAGAGAGACAGGGATGGAGCAGAGGGGAGAAAGAGGAGAGGAGAGGAGAGGAGAGAGAAGGAAGAAAAGCAAAGGGGAAGAGAGAAAGAGGACAGACAGGGCAGAGGACAGGTGGAGCAGGAGACAGGTCAACCAAGGGAGAGAGACAGGACAGGAGACCAAGGAGCAGAGGAGAAGAGAGAGAGAGAGAGTCAAAGAAAGAAGCAAGGAGGAGAGGGAAGAGAAAAGGAGGGAGAGATATGGAAAGAGATCAAAAGACAGATGCAGAGGCAGGGAGAAAGAGAGAAAGAGAGGAAACAAGAGAGAAGGACAGGAGCTGGGACAGGGATCATGACAGATTGTTTTATAGATGAAGAGGAAATGGACAGATATCTGCTATTTGTGATAGCCTTGCATCAATTTTATCTCGTCTTGCCTTGTTCAGGCTTTCAGTCACCCTTTGAATTATACTAAGTTGTTTAAAAGGTGCTGTAGTGTCTGACTAATATTAGGAGTATAAATGAGAATAGTGTGTGGAATCAGGTGACTGGAGCTGGAAACTGTAGGAACACATAGTGGACAGCTAGCTAATAGGACTGGATTTGACAGGATCTGGAATCATGTGAAAAAATGCAAAAAAAAAAAATAAGAGTTGGCTAACACTATAACACCAACAAAAACAAGCTTGCACTTTTTATTTCAAATGCTTAAAATACAAATTCAGTTCATACAGTATGGTATACATTATGTACCACCTTTCTGTCCACACTGAACACCCTCTGGCCCAGTGATTTACAGCTGATAGTGGACACCCCTATCCCAAGTGACAGATAGCTGTTCCATATTATCTTTTTAATTATGCATATTGATCCCCCGGCAGCCGCTGCCTTGTTTACTCCCTGGCTGTAATGCATTTGTGTCCATTGCTGCATTGATGAATGTATCCAAATCTTAATCTGTACAAGGCAACATCTATCTGACTAATGGAGGACTCTGGGATAAATCACTGGGGTCCTGGTCTGAGTGCTGCCAGCCATCTCTGTCTCTCTTCCTCTCTCTGTGGTCTTGCCAAATACTTGCTCTATCTCTCTGGACTCTTTTCGTTCATACGTCACTGTCCCCGCTACCAGTGTCTCTTCAAACTTGCTGCTTGGAGTTTGAATGTTCTCCCTGTGCATGCATGGATTTTCTCTGGGAAGCCCAGCTTCCTCCCACAGTCCAAAAACATGCTGTGGTTAATCTGTGATTTTAAATTGGTAGGTATATGTGAATGTGAGTGTGATTGTCTGTATGTGTGGTCCTGTGATAGACTGGTGACCTGTCCAAGGTGTCTCCTGAATTCACCCTAAGTCAGCTGGGATATTGCAGCTCTGCAGAACTGATAACACTATGTACAACACAAATTCAGTTTTTCTGAGCAAGGTTAGAGCACACCTATTAGCTGAGATGCACTGTGTGAATTAATGAACTCAGCTGAATAGTTATACAAACTTTGAATCATTTTCAGTAAGTCTCTAATATTCCTAAAGGAAGGTTTCTGGGAAGAATCTCATGATTTGACATGATTTACAGATTAAGGCAGTTCCCAAACTTGCTGAGCTTGCATTTGCCGTCATGGTTTCAAAG